>NC_090725.1:80119659-80352159 GCF_036898095.1 Palaemon carinicauda
TAATTAAACAATTATGCTAAAATACCTTGAAATAAGTCAATCATGTAACTCCCTAATTATTATTTTGAAACTGTGTACGATAATTTTGGTTGAAAAACGACAATTTAAGGCTCATGTACGATAAATCAGTCGAAATATTATTTTCTATGTCTACTAATATCATCAAATTATAATTTTTTCTTAAAATATAAATAAATATAATTTTAGCTTGAATCTTACCCATTAAAAATCTATTGTATTTTATAAATATTTGGAAAACTATTATTTTAATAGATTCGAACAACGTGAATAAAGTGAATGCAAAGAAGCGAACACGGGACCAGAGTTGCCAGATCGGCCTTTTACCAGGCCAAAAAAATCTCAAATTTGGCCTTTTTTAAAATTAGTTGGCCTTTAGTAATATCATTAAAAAATGTGGACTTTAAATACTATATTTTGGCCTTTTAAAGCTGTGGTTGATTATAAGTTGGCCTTTTATCATTTAGAAAAGCTGGCAACCCTGCACGGGACGCGGCAGAATAAACAAACATGGCGGAGACACTCGAGTCGGAGGGTGAAGAAATCTTCTCAATATTCACAAAAGATGAGACAGAATCCTTATCGGAAGTCGTTAGAAAGAAACTGGAAGAAGCCTGGTCCTCGAAGAGCAAGGAAGTGAAGTGTCTGAAGGTGGAAGTGGACAGGATCAAGATTAATTCAGGTATTTAAGTCAACGTTCGCACATGCGATTTCAAAAATTGGAGTTGTTTTTGATAAAGTTCCTCGTTAATTTTGGGTGGTCGTTTATGGCAGTAGGTAGTTTCAATATATAAAGACAATATAAAAGAAAGGAACCGTTTATTTAACAGACCATCCTTTTACTTTTCACTCCTATTTACTACGGAAAGGTACCGGTGGTCAAGCCTAAGCAAGTCATGCTTCTATAGTGCTTTACGGTAGGCTACGCATTAAAGGGCATCGGTAAATCTATGCTTTAATTTTAGCTTAATACACGAGCCATATATTTAATTTTAGCTTAATACACGAGCCATATATTCCTCTTACTCGATATCTCGTGATTTATCCATTTCTGGCCCTGAATAATTTTGCAAACTACCCGTTCATGAGTTTACCTACCTAATGTAAACAATTTTCGGGATTCTCAGTGTGAAACCAGGTTTTTTGGGTGTAGAATAAGTAAAGACGAGTGATTTGCAGTAATAATGAAAATGATTGGGGTGTATGTATGATAGCGGCCACCTGTATGTATTATTGTCTAACTTAGAATACGGCAGTGTAAGGGGGGTTCGCAGCGGGCGTTAGCCCCCCCCCCCCCCCCCGTTAGGTAAGTAGGTAAGGACACAGCTTGTAGCTTAGGTTAGGGGGGAAAGTTTAGGTTAGTTGATGTCTATTTTTAATTAACTTGTGAGGAACTGGCCGCTGATATACAAAGGCTCCAAATGATAGTCAAAACGCATATTAACACAAGATAACCAATTGGAAAATATATTGTAAATTCAAGGGTATTGTATGTAAGTGACTGGAAATTAAAGTATTCTAATTGTGTATGATTTACATCATATATCTCTAATGGTTTTTCTCCGCCGTGGCTCGCTACACCCTTTGAATAATCAGGAATTTCACTGCTTCTCTTTTTGGGCAAGTTGTACATGGAAGTGCTTGCGTGCACCAATCACGTGGGTCTTTATTTCTGGGAAATTTTTAGATTTTCAAATGAGCAACAGCAGCTATATACTGAACAGAGCATTTTCAACATAATCAATTACCAAAATAGATGAAATTACATAAATTTTAGAAATATATTGTACTTCGCGTCTTCTGGTAATGCTGGAACTGAATGGAAGTGTAATAAAAATGGCTATTATAGAACGTCTAGAAACTTGTGCATAAATATTTGGAACCTCGTGAGTGCTTATAAAAACCAACTGATGAATGTCATAGCAAAAATACAAAGCTTCCCAAAGCTACCAGCTCGTGCACAGTAACTCCCCGTCAGTTTCCCCTAAGCAAACAATGAACTTAGACTCCGAAATAGTGTTCAACTGATTTCTAAGTTATTATCCCAGCCCTAGAAGTTAATGTATCGTACATAAACCCCATAATCCACTCTAATTCTTGCACTTGGTCCAGTGTGACGGTCTGAATGATCCCCCGGTCTCAGAATTCTCCTTGATAATCTGCGCGTGCGCGAACATTACCGTTTGCTAGTGCATACGAGGTTGATGTTTTATTTTCCTGTAATGTTAGCGTGCGCAGCTCAACATTACCGCTTGCCAGTACATACGCGCTTGATGTTTTATTTTCATGCGAGCGAAACGAGCTAATGGCGGAAAAGAACCATTATACAATGTCAAGGAGAATTTTGAGACCGGGGGATCGTTCAGACCGTCACACCGGCTGAAAGTTGTAGATTGACAATTATGATTAATGTGTGGGATATGATTTTTTAACAAAGAAAGCTACAATTGGGATATTGCCTTCATCTTTTGTGTAGTCTACTGTGCCCCCATAACAGACCTCCCAAGTTGGTGAGTTTGTAAATGAAAATTTGCCAAAGCTGAAAGATCAGTGCAAGGTATAGTACAGTGAGTTATGAAGTTTCTTTCTCATCTAATCGTTTTTGACTGGAATAAAACATGGGAGCAATTGTAGAAGATTGTTACAGCAAGTGACATCCTACTATGTATTTTTGGCAATAAATAGTTTGTTTTTCTGGTATTATTATAGTTATGGACATTAATAAGGTAACCTAGTTCTTATACATATCAAGAAAAACGTTAGGTTGGGTTAGGTTAGGTTAGTGCACAACTACAATGTGACGTGCAATAACTGGTCATATAGTGCATTTGTATGCCATTTTCTCATGTAAAATTCTTGGCTCAGGTTTTCCCATTTCCAGTGTTTTTATGTATTTCAAATTCAGTACAGTATATACCTGTATACCGGTCCATTTTTATATGTTTGAGTGTTATATTTAGGTTTTTTTTCCTCCATTTTGCCCTGTTTTTACCTAATTTGTCTCCCCCACCCAAAACCCCGCTTCCCAAGGAGGTTCCCCCAGATTGTTATCTATAGGGGGAGGGGTGGTGGAAGGATAAGTATTCATTTGCGATGGAAATAAACCTCAAAATCATTCAAATGACATCATAATACAACAGAAAAACCTATATTTTATGTGGAAAGTAATTAATGTTCATTGGGATTAGCGAAAGCTTGCACCACCAGCTGTTAGGTGAATAGAGCGTCGTCCAATGGGTGCTTTTTTGGGAGAAAATTTTATGATCGAGTAACTTGGCCGTGGCTTCAGCAACTGATGCATTAAAACTAAGTTTTTAAATATAAAACTTATCCGCTGGTTAAATAAGAATGGCTAAAGTCCCTGAACCCCGGCAGGAAATTCAAAATCTCGCGCTGCTATCGCAGATATGTCAGGTGCACACTAGTGCCCTCGCGGTACTACAGGTAGAACTATACCCAACTTTTTCAGATTTTCCCTACCGCCATAGCGGGCTGTACTATTGGAAATTCTCTCTCGCTTTTTACTCTGTTTGGACGTTATTTGGTGATGTATTAACGTTTTTTGAGTTTTGGCTTTCGCTTTTTTGTTTTATTTGATCTGTGATCACGTATTTATAACTTGAAAGGTAAGATTTAAAGGTTTTTCAACCTATTTTAAACCTCACGAAAGCATGGGGCGAGATGTAAATATCTCGTCCATTGATAACGTCACAGCCTTAGGTCGTAGGCTATAAGTCCGACTTGCTTTTTACAAAGAATTATAAGTGGATACTTTCTTTTGAAGTATTAAGTTATAATTTAAATTAAAGGATTATTAATCCAAGAAAATTTTATCCTTTTAATAGTTTTTCTTGAGGTAATCTTCGATCTGTTTGCAAAGATTAACTAGCGTTCAGTTGTTACGCAGTTGTCAGTATTGTTACAATATTACAATATTTGGTAGGGATTTCTATGATTAGTACATTCTTCTTCTGAGGTTTTTTAGTTGTATTATATAAAAGGAACATTTTATTTTGAAATTAATTGGTCCTGTCAGTATTTTTCCTTAGTCAGAGATTAATGGAAGTTAAATTTTACTTAATGTTTATACGAATCGATGTAGCTCACAATTCTATGGATCGTTGTTTCCTTAGTGGAATACTAAGTTTGTTCGTATATTAAGTGTAAATGTTCCAATGAATGCGAGTGATGATTCATCTTTTATTGGAATTCCTTAATTTAAGGGTTTATTTTATTTTATAAATATATCTATTAAGGTAATATTTAGTATTTAATATTTCGCTGCATTTATATGGGATTCAGTGATTTTCCATTCCCATTTAAACGATTGAGAGAATTGTAAGTCTCTCTCTCTGAGTTCATTTAATTTGAGAGAACGTATACGTTGGTTTTCAAATAATTGTGAAACTTTCTTTTTACCAAAGAGTAAAATGCAAATTTTTAGTGTTAAATTACGCAGTGAATTTTATTCAGTGGAGAGTGCTTCTGTTTGGACCTGTCGTTATCCTAGTCTTATACCTCTGTCAAGCTCCCGGAAGGGGAGAAGTTAAGTCGAACGACGATAGGAATCGAGAGGGTAACCAGGCGCTACAGTCTTTTAAGACCCGAACAGAAGTCCTCTCGAGCGTTTTCTGTCATCCCCCAGAACGCTCACCCTCGCTATAGATAAAGCGAGGCATTAGTGTTGTCAAACATTATACGCGCGTTTCAGGCGCTAAGCTGAAAACAAAATTAGATTCGTTCTGCGTATTTACGTTTCATGCGGTGCGGACTTAGTGCCTCCGCCTCCACCTGATGGGTGTCGTCTCCCGACAGTGGCAAGCGCTAGGGATAGACGAGGATAGTGCTGATTACATTTCGCCTAAGGTTGATTCTGATCTTTGTTGTTAGGAGTGAAACAGCAATTATCTTTGTTTATGCAGTCTTATCAGCCTGCCGTTGACAGTGTGGTTGGGTGTCACGATTCCGGTTTTGACTCGGTCGCACAGGCGACCTGCTTATTCAGAGAGGATATTCACAAAAAGTTGCGAAGAGCACGTCTGGATATCTGCGAAGATCATCAGAGCATCAGTCTACCAGGCAAAGTGGAACGTCGTCTGTGGTTGGTGTCGTGGAAGGGTTATCTCTCCACCCGGTGCCACTATTCCAGCAATAGCGGAGTGCCTCATGTATTTGCGGGAGGAAATGCGCCTCTCAGTTTCGTTAGTAAAAGACTATCGCTCAGCCTTAAGTCTCGCCTTTAAACTAAAAGGAGTAGACATTTCTTCATCACGAGAACTTCACTCCTCATACATAGTTACGAACTTCCCTGTCCTCAGTCTAAAGTGAGACCTCCTCCTTGGAATGTGGCTATGGTTTTTGGTCTCTAAAAAGGCCTCCCTACGAACCATTACACTAGGCAACAGATGGCCACCTTACATGGAAGACAGTGTTCAGACTCGCCTTGGCTTCGGCTAAACAAGTCAACGAACTTCATGGTCTCTTATGACATTGCTTGTTCAAGGGGATGGAGAGAAATAAGCGTCAGCTTTGTCCCAGAGTTTGTTGCCAAGACTCAGAATCCAGGGGTACAGGATCCTAGGTTTGATTCTTTCCGGATAACTAGTCTCCGCTCTGTAACCATCGATCCAGATCCTTTGTTACTATGTCCAGTGAGGAGTTTGAGGCTCTACCTAAAGAGGACAGTAGCAGCTTGTCCTCGTGTGCCTTCGCTCTTTGTCAGCACTGGGAGAAATAAGAGGAGGATCACGGAAAACACCATCTCAGCTTGGATTTGCAGGGTCATTGACTATGCAATGAATCCAGATCCTCCTGCAACATGTCGACCCAGAACGCACAATGTCGGGCATAACTACGTCCTTGGCCTTTAAAAGAAAATACTCTGTGTCGCAGATTCTGCAAGTGGGCGTGTGGAAACTTCAAACGTCTTTCACCTCTCGTTACCTGCAAGACGTGACCCAGAGGAAACTCGATACGTTCTCTATTGGTCCTGTGGTGGCTGAACAACAGCTGGTTTAGTACCTCAAGCTCCTTATTGGACAAGTAGCAGAAGGTTGAGGACATTGGTTACCCAGTTTTAGTCTGCGTGAATTAAAAAGAATGGCTGGCTCTTAACTTTCTTCACCCACCCTCTCTTGGGGAAATCAGCATCCTGTGCCCTCTGCACAAGCTGGACTCAACTATTGCAGGTAAACCATTGGTCTATTGTGTAACCTAGTATTCTATCAATACTGTTACGTCCCTATACCCTAGCGAGGTGGTATTGGAAATGTCTTTTTCAACTCCGTTATTTCCTACAGACTTGGAATAACAGATACCTTGATAAGTCACATTGCTAGTAACTCAACACTCAGCTTGTGTAGGCCGCAGACCATGCTTAGCAAGGTTTAGCAAGATGTTGGGGTTTCATTACTTGTGTACTAACATACATAATAAGAAATCCCCGAGTAAAGCCAAAGAGCCAGATTGGCAGGAATAAACACCCTCCTAATGGGTGAGTCACCCCTATAAATAGCGTAGGTTTGTATTCGTTACGGAACCAATGCCAAATTTGGAAGTAATTTGTGTTAATCCGTGGTATCAATTGGGTATCATACAGACACTTAAAGTCACTGTAAAATACGATTTATTTTGAGAAAGGATACAAGGCCGCTGGGCTAACTTCTGCCAGACACACAGTTACACAGTGACGCTTACCAAAACAAAGCATTACAGAAAACGTGCGTGAGGCGCACTTGATAACAAACTACAGAAAACGTGCGTGAGGCGCACTTGATAGGGGTAACTAATGTAAATTTGTATTTTTCCTAACGATACAAACCTTTAGCAATTTATACAAACTTACCCGCCAACCCTATCCCCCTTGAAGACCTACCACCAAGCAAAGTGAAGTACAGTCTCAGGTGTGCAAGTGAAGGAGGAAGTTAACTACCCCCCCCTACCCGCTGTTAACTACCGGGATGGGTAGTTAATCATTGCTAAAATTTAATGGCTTGTCCTTTCAGCTTTGCCAAAAGTAATACTCCAATAAATAACTTAAAGTTTGTATCGTTAGGAAAAATACAATTCACTTCTAAATTTGTCATTTTTATGAATAGAACTTACCTGGCAGTTATATATACATAGCTTCGAATGTATATATAACTGCCAGGTAAGTATTCATAAAACTTTGTTTTATCATAAAAACTCCATTTTTATGAATAGAACTTACCTGGCAGTTATATATACATTCGAAGCTATGTATATATAACTGCCAGGTAAGTATTCATAAAACTTTGTTTTATCATAAAAACTCCATATTGCTTAAAAAACTATGTGAAAACTATGAGTCTTTAAATTTGTTCATTAGTTTGTTTATCTTTCACTTCATACTGTTAACTGTATTTTATCCAAAAAATTTTGGAATATTAAAATTTTTTTATTTTTTATAGATCAAGAAAAATTTAATTTAGAAAGAGAACTGGTGACTGTGCGTGGACAATTAGAGGAAGAAGTAGCGCTAAAGGAGGAAGCCACCAACGCCAGAGAAGCCAACGAAAGTCGGATAATCAAGCTAGAAGATGAACTGGGCGACTGTAAAACTAAAGTCATCTCCCTTACACGAGAATTACAACAGTAAGTATATTATGCCCTGTGTATGTCTTCATAGTTATAGCAATCACTGATTGATAACATGATATTTCTAATGAATTTAAAACTTTTTAACAACTGTCCTAAATTTCTTTAGCAATTTTCCATAGTTGGGACACTTCATAAAGGCATCCTTTTCCTAAACTAGATAGGATGTTGTATACAGTGAAATGTAACCAGTGCTAATGACTGATTTTCTTTTTTTAAGGTCACAGAATGAACAAGAAAATGTTTCTTCACAATCTGCTGCCATGGCTGGTAGCTTGGAAACTAGAACACGTCGAATCCAAGAGCTTCAGGAGCAGGTATGTATGTTGATTTTAATTGAGGTCATTTTACCTCGTGAAATTTTTTATGTAGGTTGTAATTAGATGTAATTAACCCTTTTACCCCCAAAGGACGTACTGGTACGTTTCACAAAACTCATCCCTTTACCCCCATGGATGTACCGGTACGTCCTTGCAAAAAAATGCTATTTAAATTTTTTTTTTGCATATTTTTGATAATTTTTTGAGAAACTTCAGGCATTTTCCAAGAGAATGAGATCAACCTGACCTCTCTATGACAAAAATTAAGGCTGTTAGAGCAATTTTAAAAAAATATACTGCAAAATGTGCTTGAAAAAAAATAACTCCATGGGGCTTAAGGGTTGGAAATTTCCAAATAGCCTGGGGGTAAAAGGGTTAAAGGAAGTTGTTTGGACTCTAAATACAAACCCTTTCGCTCTTTATTAGGGATATACTTTTGGCGAAGCTGGAAGACTATTGTAGCTATAAAACTTTTAGCAAGGTTCAACTAACCCATTGCCATTTACAGGGGAGTAGGGGGTTAGTACCAGTTACCCCGCTCACACACACACCGGTGTTCTATCACCACTTTTACTTTTGGCTCTGTGAAGAGTTGATGTTTGTCTCTCTTTACTGCCCAGCCTTTTTTGACTGGCCTTTTGACTAATTTCTTTTAGTTTTTGTTTATTTTTCGCAGGTGTGAGTATTGCTTTTTCAGAGACGGCTGAGAAGCCTTTTCTTACGATCTTTCCCGGAGAAATCTTTTCTTATCATCTCTTCCCCTTTGAAGCTGGAGGACTCCACCGCTTCCTCTAGTGCAATGCCTCGATCATCTCCTCCCCAGGAGCTGTTCTGTGTGTGGATGCTCCTTCACCGTATGAAGTAGTTGTTGCTCGCATCCTGTGAGTTCGACTGGAGGAAGGCAGCTTTCAGCCGACCCAGAGCTCAACATCAGTCTTGCTCCTGTATGCTAACGACCATGCACTCCCTCATTCTGCGATGGCAGCTGGCGAAAGGAGTGCAAAGTCAACAGCTTATTCCTGCGCCTCTTGGGGGACATCTTTCCCGTTCGCGAGTTAGGTTTTCTTCAGAGCTGACGACGATGCATTCCTTCGTTCTGCAAAGGCAGATGGCAGAGGGGGTGCAAAGTCGGAAGAATGTTCCTGCACGTCTCAAGGGATACCTTTCTCATTCGCGGGCTAGGTTTTCTTCAGCACTGATGACACCGCACTCCCTTGATCTATGATGGCAACCAACGGAGGGAGTGCAAAAGTCTGAAGAATGTTACTGAGCTCTCAGGGGACACCTTTCCCGTTTGTGGGTCAGGTTTTCTCCCAAGTGGTTTCTTTAGCGCTAATGACGGCATATTCCATCGTTCGAGTAATGCAGCCGACTTAGGGAGTGCAAAGTCAGAAGCATGATCTTGGGCCACACTGGGGTCACATTTCCTGTTCACAGGTTAGGTTTTTATCAGCGCTGATGATGACGCACTCCCTTGTTATGCGATGGCAGCCGGAAGGTAGAGAATAGGTCAATAGAGGTCTTCCGATCACTCGTTCCTGCTGCCTTTCTCTAATTCTGAAAGGGACTGGAGAAACAACTCTTCGGGATTATTTTCTCCTACTTCTCCACGAGTTAGAGAACTTGTTGGATCGCTTACACAGTTTCGGGTTACGATTCCTTGTGATCTCCTCCCCGTCATAACTCCCATAATTTGCATGGGAATCCTAACAAAGCTCAAAGGACGGTGGCTCCTCAACATCCGGATCCCAGTAGTGATAATTTTTCTTTAAATTTGTATGACTCTTAAAATTTTAGGTGTGATTCTCGACAGCAAATTTACTTTTGAGAAACACTTTAGGTCTGTGTCTTCTTCAATTGCACAAAAAATTGGCTCATTGGGAAAGTCTTAAAAGATTTTCGGTGATCAATCTATTCTGAAGAAGTGTTTTAATTCTTTTATTCTACCTTGTTTTGAGTATTGTTCTCCTGTCTGGTATTCAGCTGCTGATTCTCATCTTAATTTGTTGGACAGAAACTTACGGTCTACTAAATTTCTTACTCCTGATCAAGATATTAATCTTTGGCACCATCAATTAGTTCATTATACATGTTGCATAAGATTTTTCATAACTCTGTCCATCCTTTACATTCAGATCTCCCTGGACAATTCTATCCTGTTCGTAATACTAGGCAGGCAGTTAATTCTAATAGTCAGGCCTTCTCCATCATGAGGCTCAATACTACACAGTATTCTAGAATTTTTATTCCAGCTGTTACCAAGTTGTGGAATGATCTTCCTAATCGGGTAGTTGAATCAGTAGAACTTCAAAAGTTCAAAGTTGGAGCAAATGTTTATGTTGACCAGGCTGACATGAGTCTTTTTATTGTTTATATATGATATATCTGATTTTGATGTTAATAGTATATATAGAACATATCTGTTTTGATGCCGCCGTTATAGTACAGCGGCATAGCAGACCAATTGTTCAAATTGGTCTAAAAGCACCAAAATTGGCACACATGTAGATTAATATATTCTAAACATTTTTGGATATGGAGGCATTCAAGATTAGCCCTTAGGAAGATATGGCGGCCATTGTTCAAAATGGCCGCCATTTAACATTAGCGTCATTACATAGACTTCATTATGTGTCGTTAGTTTGGTGCTAGATGGGCCAAAATTCCCTTTTTTTACATCAGAATTAACATCAATAAATGTTTAACAGATATTTAGATGAATCTTCTCAAAAATGGCCCCCAAACTGGCCGCCATTTTGTGGAAAAAGTGGACATTTGATGAAGATTTCAATACTCAATGACATAATACCTCTAATAACCAGTACCTGATTTCAGGAACACACTTTAATTGCTCAAGTTGCTTTTTTATTTCAAATTGCTGGCAAAATTGCTAGTCAAAATAATACACAGAGTACGGGAAGTTTACAGTATGGTCAGATTGTAGTTATATAGTCGACCAAAAGCCCAGTCTCTAGGCACAGTACTTGTGTAATCCTGCAGTACATACATGTAATACAATAACGTAGATTTTGCCACACTATGTTAATTATGATTCCGAACTTTTCAAATCTGGTCACCAGAATTATGAATGTCTACAGATCATAATGTTGGTTAGCAAGTTTTCTGTCCCAATCTACTGGCATTCGCCTTCACAGAAACATAGACCAGTGCATTGCAGTGAAGCGTTCTTGCACTTGCAGCGGTTTTTGCAGCCTTTCTTGCATCCGCAAGACACCAGCTCATAGCAGGCCTTGGATGCCTCAGGGAGTGTGGTCCAGAGTGGTGTGTAGAGCCCATCATCACTCCGATGCCAGCCCCAGTCTGTTGGTGGAGGGAGCACGGGCGTTGGTACCAATGCCTGGCCCCAGACATGACCACCCTGAAGGGCAGATCTCTTCACATGCTGCTCTAGAGCAGCGTAGGTTGGCGGGATGTTCTGAACAGAGTTCGTCTTTGCAAAGAGCTGCTTTCTCGCCTTGTTGACGTCCTTGCATTTGCTTGTGCGGTCATACAGGAGTATGACAAACCTCTCGATGACATGCATTGTATCCTCTTGGATGCTTGTGGGTGCATTTGCCAGACTCAGCAGGGCATCAGTGAGTTCTGGCAGCGTGTTCCATGTTGCCCAGGCAGATTTCTTCCCATGTCCGACGAAGGCTGACACAGTATCACACCCTGTGATGGCATGAAACATTGGAAGAGCACATGCCTTCTCTGGACCAAGGGAGGAAGCTATTTCATGGGCTGCAATGTAGCGGTAGTTCTTGCCTGTCCCAAAGGCTACCCAGAGTTCGTCTCCAGCTGGTAGTTTCTGGACTACCATCACTGCTAGGACCACGACGTCACTGTCTACTGTTCGAACCTGTATCTGGTGGTGACCATGTTGTGCAGCATGTGCTACATGTAGCATCATGCGGGTGTCTGCCTCTTCTTGGTTGCATGGTGCGAGTGAGTTGACATCCTCTTGCTGTGGAACACAGATCACCTGCTCCCCATCAGTGACGACCAGTTCCTTGCCTTCTTCTTGAAAGGACTCTGCAAGCATGGTGGAGAGGTAGCTGAAGAGCTCCACTTTGTTGCTATCAACTCGCAGGAAACTTTGCCAATTTCCTGGTATGACTGCTGAGTCGACAACACGCCGACGTACTCCCTTTCCACGCTGTTCTCTGGTTGATGCCTTCAGGGAATCTGCTCTGTAGCTGTCCCACACAAGGTCAAGACGTGATACATGTTGGAAACGTTGTACAACGTATGGGATGAACACTTGCTGTGCATATTCCTCGAACGTGTTGGCAGTACCCGGCTTCAACATCTGTACGATTACTGCTCCATCGAGGACAACAGCAGTGACAGTAGGAGCTTCAAACTGAGGCTCAGCATGGCCTTCAAGGCACACCAGCAAGTCACTCTTGCTCCCTAGGTACAGTCTCCCTTCGTCAGATAAAGCTGGAGGGCATTGCTGATTTTCATGCCTGAAGAACTCTTCTAGATTCCCATCACGGGTCTGGCAGCCGATATATAATCGTGCGAAGAGCGCAACATCATTCTTCAGAGATTTGACCTGTTCTTTTCCTTTGGGTATATTGGGTCCTCTCTTGGTCGCAAACAGTGGTAGCTTGTTCCGGTGGATTGCCACCTCAATGGACTTGGTTCTGTCCACGATGCATTCCTTTGAGAATGCTTCAAACTGGTCTTGGCCAATCTGCTTGGCGTTACGGACTGTTTCTATGACTGCAGGGTCTGCGATCTCCTTTGTGTCGAGCACCAGCAAGTCCTGACTGTCCTCCTCGAAAGGGTTGCCCAGCTCTTCAATGACGGCCACGAGTGAGCGCACATCTCTGGCAAAAGTGTTCTGCACACTTGGTGTCTCTTCGTGGTGACGTGTCTCCTCTTGATCGTGTGGATGCAGATTGAAGTCGTCAAATTCCACAATCACTCTAGCAACCTCCGGTCCGGCAACCATCCAGCGCCTCAGTGCAGTTGGATTGTCTGTGAGGCCGATGGCTCCTCCATCACCCTTGACATACGCGTTGTTCTGCTCATGTCCTTGGTCAAGAGGGATTGCTGAAAAGATCCTCTTGGTCTTCTGGACTGTGAAGTGTCCCTTGCTAAACTCTGTGAAGACGTCTGGATGTTTGTTTGCCAGTTCTGCCATGTCCCGTAGATGCACTGGTATCCATCGGGCATAGTTCGTGTGGTCTAGTGCGAAGAACCACGGAGCCAGTTCTGTCAGAGCATCCACGTACATGCTAAAATTGGCTTCTCTCAGAGATCGCACATAGATCAGAGTGGACAGCTCCAGTGCCAAGACTGTTGACCAGTACTGAAACTGCGGATAACTCTGTTCTCTCTGACTGCACCAGTCTTCGAAGCTTTCAGGGTGCTCATCATCTTCTGTATTGGTGGTGCTGTACTTGTCATAGGCACGCCGTTGGAGATTATACAACGCAGCCGCTGTGACTTGGTGTGCTCTTCTGGTGCGTGTGACGTGAGCTGCTCGAAGAAATGAGTCTGCTATTCCTTCAGTTGTGATCTCTGCTTGTACCAGTGCTTGGGTCCACCCACTTCCCTGCAACCAGTCACCCAGGGTCTTCAGTGCCGTCATCTCAATATGCAACCCCCCAAACATCACCACCAGTTGGTCTTCTCCATATGTGTTTGGCCACTTCCACTGGATCTGTTTTGCTAGAGTGAATAGTGGCTGGTCGCAAGTCAGAACTGGAGTTTGGCCTGGGTTGAGATGTTTAACTGCACTCCTGACTACATCAATAGAGTGTCTGATCATTGCCACAGTGTGAGCACTCTCCTGGAACAAGGGAAGCAGGGACGTTGGTGTGATGACTGGTTGCTTTGGATCTTGGTGCCTTGCATGGTATGCAGCCCATGATGTGTTTTCACAGGCCTCAACATCATCTTTGAGAACACTTCTCGTGTTCTCCAGCCACATATACTCATCTTCTATGTGCTGCTCACAGTTGTGGCGTCTAAGAGAGGTCACAGAAGTAGCTGGGATCATTTGCCCTTTGACAGAAGAAGCAACAGGACGTACATCCGTGTAATATTCTGGTAGAGGCTCAACCGTCTTTGATCCAGTATCACGCCCAGTGAGAGCAATGCTACGATCCACTCCCTCATCTGCACACGTTGGGTGTTGAAAAAGCGAGATTCCTGTTCCATGGAATGAATTCTTGGCTGTGGTGGCACTTGGGTTGTGGTCAATGTTGTCCACAGCCGCAGTTGTGAACACATTGCTACGCAGGGTAGGCGGGCAGACCACTTCCTCTATGCGGTACAGCTGACACACGCTGTTTCCCATCTGGGCAGAAAGACGTAGGACTCTGTCATATGAGATGCTTAGGCCCAGAGAGAAGAGCTTGTCCACAAGTCCTCTATTGCGTGTTTCAGCATACAGCATCAGCCCAACATAGGTTGGAAGAGGAGTTTCTTGAGACGTACTGTGTCTGACAGCTGGAGGCTCCTGTGTCTTGGTTGCTCCCTGCTTCCGACTTTGCTTGACACTGTTGAACTTGAGAAGCTGCGCAATGGAAAGAGCTGCTTGTGTTGAAGAGGAATGGCTTTGATTCTTGATGGTGGGGCCATCCAGCACCATATTTACCATTGCAACTAGTACGTTTGGCACAGAGTCCTCCTGACAGCCGCCCGGGAATGATCCACGGAATTGGTAAGTGTCTTCAAACATATATCGACGAACTATCTGTGCAGCACGCGCAAGGTGAACTGCCTCAGTGTCACAGTCTTGCTCGCAGGCTTTGCCTAGCGCTTCACCAATGTCTTCATCAAACGCTAGTAAAACATCTCGGCCTTTGCTGTGGGATCTCAGGCCTGGTATCTGGGCTAACAGGCGCTCTTTCAGCCTTGTGCTATTAACTTTCTGGCACAAAACAACCCCGAACTGTTCCATTCTTGTTGTGTATAGCTTTACAAGTTCTGCGAGTCTGAAGACTGGGGTGGTGCCCTCTTCTAGGTGGGTTTCCTCGATATACAGGACCAGTTCAGCCAGTACGATTCTTGACATTACACCTTCATGGTCAGTTTTCTCCTCGGCTTCTACAGTGGTCTTTGCACGATAGTAAAGAGCCAACAAACACTTGGAATGGTACTTGGCCTCCAGAGCCACCATATCACCCATGCTGAGCCTGGCTATGAGTTCATTGTCCCCAACTTGCGCTGCACACTTCCGTACGCGTGTGTCCACCTGGAAGGTTGTTACTTCATGTAGGGTCTCTGTGCCAGACTTTCCACAGAAAAAGCAGGAGGTGCCGCTGGTAGTGGCTTCTGAAGAGTGTGTTCTGGCGCGCTTGGCCTGGACATTGTCAGTACTATCAAATGCTGAGCTGCTTGCGATGCGTCTCTTCTCTGCTCTTCGTAGCATTGTGTTATTGTATTTGAGCATACATGTTTTATGCCACTTGGCCTGGTGGGCAACCATTGTCGCCTCAACACCTTGTCGTTCATCTAGTCTCTGTAACTGAACAGTTCTTGGCAGTTCTCCGAGTTCATCAAATTTGACCAAGTTTGCAGCCATTGTCGTGTATCCACTCCCAGGGTCTCGGCGTTTAGACAGTACTGGGCAGACAAGTGACTCTGTTGTCTCCTCTTGACATACAAGACACAGCTTCCAGTTTGTCTCAGGAGGTGTTGTGGGAGTACGTTGCTCAAAAGTATCGACCAGTTGGAACTTCTTTGCCATGGCTGCAGTCTGGAACAACGCGTCTCTGATGTCAGGTGGTGCTGCTGCTGCCTCACCTGCAAAGACACAAAACACCACCATGTTACCACAAGTTACTACTACAAGCACCATGACTATCAACACTATACTATTACTGCAGCCGCCGTCACTGCCACCAACGCTGCCGCTGCAAAGTAAAATTCATTTTCTTGTGAAATGGTAGCCAAATTATTTGGTAAGCACAGAAGTATGTGTAATTGTACAATACTTATCACCTCTAGCACACTTATCACCTTTAGCATCCACAAAAAGACAAATTATGGTACATATTCAATGACGCTAACGGTAAATAGCGGCCATTTTGAAAAATGGCCGCCAAATGTGCTACGGGGAGAATCTTGAATGCCTCCATATCCAAAATTGTTCAGAATGTATTAATCCACATGTGTGCCAATTTTGGTGCTTTTAGAACAATTTGAACAATTGGTTTCATATTTCTTACTATGCCGCTGGGCTATTACTGGTTTTAGAATGATAGATTATTAATTTATTCTCATCATTTATTTATTTCCTTATTTCCTTTCTTCACTGGGCTATTTTTCCCTGTTGGAGCCCTTGGGCTTATAGCATCTTGCTTATCCAACTAGGGTTGTAGCTTGGCTAGTAATAATAATAATATTCTTTTTCATCCCCAAATTTTCTAGGGAATAGAGTCTGCTCATGCTTCCGTTTATGAAATTTAGCAAACATAGATTCGAGGAATCCTCTCCTCTTACACCTTGTTATAATGTCATCATTGGCCCAGGCTCCCTCATGACTTGTGCAAAGCAACTTCGATCCTCCTTCCTCGCGGTTCTTCTCTGGGAAGGCTGATACGGTCAACCCATAGCTTGACGTTGGTCTTGTTTATCGGCTCACTGACAACGATGCTCTCCCTCAACCTGAGGAAGATCAGTTAGCGAAGGGAATACAAAGTCTGAAATTTTGGCCAATGGTCTTTGGGGATAACACCTTTCTCGTCTCCGAGTTAGATTTACCTCTAGGGGACTGCGATATCTCTCCTGAGTTAGGAATATTCATTGCTGCTTCAACCATGCCTCATCCAACCAACGGGACTCCTTTGGCCCTTAGTGAATCCTAATGCTAGAGCGTACAGGACCTCTATCCAAACTCCTAGGGGGCCATTGGGGATCGACGTTTGCGGACTCTGGCTCGCGAACAGGTGATCCAAGTTTAACAAAGAGCTTTTCTCCTGCAAATCCTACTGAGTGACTTAAGGTTGACCTCAGGGACAGAATATTTGCAGCTCAGCCACAAAGACATGTACACCATCACAGACCCATCAACCTCTGGAAGTGCGATGGCGGGTCTCTCAACAATTTATGCGAATCCGAACATCTGTAGAGACATCCGGACTCAAGCGTTATGCATCAGTGCATGATTATGTTTTTCATTACTCTCCAAACTTCAACGGTCAACTTTCTTGTAGAAAGGCTCCAGTCTTCGACCTCTCCTCCGGTAACAAGTTTGTTCTACAACTTTAATCAGGATTGATACAAGAAACTCGATCATACGAGCAGTCAGACCTGAGGACTTCCTATACACTGGAATAGGGAGGCATTGCGCCAGATTTCAGTTTCCCCGCCTACAAGGAAGGATCGAAGAATCATCCTATACGACTGGTAATACCAGTTTCAGATGGGGTCTTTTTTTTTTTTGATCGCATGTCCTCTGTTTCTTCACTCTGGATCAACTGGAGCGGAATTTGTTTATTAAGACACTCGGACAGCAGGCTATTTTTTACAGACTAGGTGTCATTAAGATTTCGAGAATTCATCCCTTCAGCCAACACAAATCTGGTTTGTTCCAACACGGAGTCCTTACCTCGAACTACTTTCTTAGGAGGATCTGGGATCTCCTTAATCACCGACCAAGAATTTTGCATAGTTCCCCCTCTCTCCGCCACCTAAGGGTCAGCGCGTGGGGTCGCGCTTGTTAGCTCGTCCGTAAGCATCTGGTCGCGGCGTAGATTACATCTCGCCGCTCTCTCTCACTTATCCCGTCCGATCACCTTGTGTCCCACGTGTTCTTTTGTGTTCTCCTTACCCTGCCCCACGTGTTCCCTTGTGTTCCTTTCTCTTGTGTACCACTTGTTCCAGTTGTGTTCCTCACCTTTCCCTTGTGTTCTTGTGTCGTTTGCGTGTTCGTCTTTTACCATGGAATCTCAGCATCGCTGTCCCGTGCCCCAAGCTGGTAAATCTTGTGGAGCATGGCTCTCGAGGCCTGAGGTCAACCCTCACACCTTGTGCTCCTCGTGTCGGGGGAATAAGTGTTTTTGACCTCCTCGTGCCCTGAGTGCGAGTCTTGGCTGGAGCTACAATGGACCTTGTTCGCGAAGAAGAATAAAAAAAGGCTTCCATGAGATCTCTGAAGAAGACGGGCCTTTCTTTACCCCTAACGTTGCCCTCGGCCCAGTCGGAGAGAGGTTCTCCTTCACCTTCCCCTACCCAGAGTAGGGGACGAGGTAAGTCCGTTTCGGGGAAACGGCCCATTGCCGTTCCCCATGAGTCTGATGTCAGGGAATCTGTGGATAAGGGGCCTATGCAGACGAGGGGGAGGTCTGCTAGTGTGGCGGAAGTTTGTGTAGTGGACGAAGGCCTGGTGCCTGCAGGACCCGTCTTAACCCTTTTAACCCCCAAAGGACGTACTGGTACGTTTCACATAAGCCATCCCTTTACCCTCATGGACGTACCGGTACGTCCTTGCAAAAAAATGCTATAGAATTTTTTTTTTCATATTTTTGTAATTTTTTGAGAAAATTCAGGCATTTTCCAAGAGAATGAGACCAACCTGACCTCTCTATGACAAAAATTAAGGCTGTTAGAGCAATTTAAAAAAAATATACTGCAAAATGTGCTGGGAAAAAAATAACCCCCTGGGGGTTAAGGGTTTGAAATTTCCAAATAGCCTGGGGGTAAAAGGGTTAAGTGAAGACCCAGTGTGGGGGGGAGGCGGGGCGAAGCAGTGCCCAGTCCCCACGCCCGAACAGTGTTTTTCAGGTTCAGCGGGTTCCGGGGGTGGTCAGAACAAAGAAAGGCGGCCCACGTGCTCTTCGGACCCCGACTCCATCGTATGGACGGCACCTGGGACGCCTTTCAGGTCCCCCATGAGGCAGGAGGAAGAAATTGAAGGGTGGTTTGCCTCTCGACCCGTCATCCGCTTACCCCCGGCGCCATCAGCCACGCTTCCGCCGGACTTCATGGACCTCACCCTGAAAGCCGTCTTCTTGCTAGCTCTGGCCTCGGCGAAACGAGGGAGTGAGCTCCACGGACTGTCCTTCGAAGTCTCCCACTCGAAAGGGTGGAAGGACATGACGTTCAAGTTCTTGCCGGAGTTCGTAGCGAAAACTCAGAACCCTGCAATTGCGGACCCTAGGTTCGAAGAATTATCCATTCCAGCTATTCCGCGTTCGGACAACCCGCAAGACCTGCTCTTGTCCCCCTTAAGGACTATCAGGAATTACCTCAGTAGGACGGCCAAACTCAGACCGGCCGTGAAGAGTTTGTTTGTTTCCACAGGCCCGGTCAAGACGGCAGTTTCTAAGAACACCATATCCATCTGGCTGCGTCAGTTGATAAAGAGGTCTTATGAGATTGAGGGCTCCACGGTGCCTGGGACTCCGAGACCCCATGATATTAGGGGCCTTAGCACGTCCTTGGCTTTTGACTCCAACATGGCAGTAGGGCAGATCTTACGAGCGGGCACTTGGGCTAGGCAGTCCACCTTTACAGCCCATTACCTCAAGGACTGTACAAGAAAGTCCCTGGATGCCTTCTCCATCGGACCAGTCATTTCTGCTATGCAACAGGTTTAGTTGGTTGGGCCCCGGGGGACGCCCGTGGGAAGTAATCGTAAGCGACACAGGTTCCTCCTTACTATCCCCCTTCCTTGCTACCCTCTATCTTCTTCACGATATCCCATCCTTTATCCCCCATCCTTCCATGTGAGAGTGGGACGTTGAGGCACATCATGTCTGGATTATAAATAAAGGTGAGTTGTACATAAGGTAGACTTTTGCGTGCTTTCCCCTACTCTCCTACCTCTCCCTGGTCATTCCAGACCTAGCCTCCTATCTAGGTCATGTACCCCAGGAAGTCTCGAATATTCCGAACTGTAAGCCACTCCCTCCTCCTAAAGTATAAGTCTCCTAAGAAAGTAGTTCGAGGTAAGTACTCCGTGTTGGAACAAATCACAAATTTTAAGTAATTTGTATTTTTCCTAACAGTACTTACCTCGAACTACTTTCGGGTTATGGCCCTCCCATCCTACCCTGAGTATCTTACAGGAGTTCGAGGACTTAAACATACGCTTACTGACTAGCTAACCTGAGCAAGCATGCTCTCTGACCCCGGTCGCCTCGTGGCACGTATCACTCCGCCAGAGGTTACCCCTCATAGAAAACGGGAGTGGGGTAAACTACACAAAATTCTGGTCGGTTGGGAGGAGATCCCAGATATTCCTATTAAAGTAGTTCGTGGTAAGTACTGTTAGGAAAAATACAAATTACTTGAAATTTGTGATATTTCTAGGAGTACTTGTAGATGCCAGACTAATAAAGTCTTTCCTTCTGTGAGTAGATTATTATTATTAATATTATTGTTATTGTTATTACTTGCTGAGCTACAACCCTAGTTGGATAAGCTGGATGATATAAGCCCAGGGGCTCCAACAGGGAAAATAGCCCAGTGTGGAAAGGAAACTGGGAAAAATAGAATATTAACAACATTAAAATAAATATCTCCTATAAGAACTATCGAGGTGTATGTTGCGTTTATGGTTCTGGAGAAAGTGTATGATAGAGTTGATAGGGAAGAAATGTGGAATGTTATGAGGTTATATGGAGTTGGTGGAAGGTTGTTGCAAGCAGTGAAAAGTCTACAAAGGTAGTAAAGCATGTGTTAGGATAGGAAATGAAGTGAGTGATTGGTTTCCGGTGAGAGTCGGCTGAGACAGGGATGTATGATCTTGCCATGGTTGTTTAACTTGTATGTTGATGGAGTGGTGAGAGAGGTGAATGCTCGAGTGCTTGGACGAGGATTGAAGCTGGTAGACGAGAATGACCATGAATGGGAGGTAAATCAGTTGTTGTTTGCGGATGATAACTGTACTGGTTGCGGACGCGGAAGAGAAGCTTGGCCGATTAGTGACAGAATTTGGAAGGAGGTGTGAGAGAAGGAAGTTGAGAGTTAATGTGGGTAAGAGTAAGGTTATGAGATGTACGAGAAAGGAAGGTGGTGCGAGGTTGAATGTCATGATGAATGGAGAGTTACATGAGGTGGATCAGTTTAAATACTTGGGGTCTGTTGTTGCAGCAAATGGTGGAGTAGAAGCTAATGTACGTCAGAGAGTGAATGAAGGTTGCAAAGTGTTGGGGGCCAGTTAAGGGAGTGGTAAAAAATAGAGGGTTGAGCATGAATGTAAAGAGAGTTTTGTATGAGAAAGAGATTGTACCAGCTGTGATGTATGGATCTGAGTTGTGGGGAATGAAGGTGATGGAGAGACAGAAATTGAATGTGTTTGAGATGAAGTGTCTAAGGAGTATGGCTGGTGTATCTCGAGTAGATAGGCTTAGGAACGAAGTAGTAAGGGTGAGAACGGATGTAGGAAATGAGAGACAAACTATATTGATATATTTAGAGCATTTGAGTGCTATGGATTGTTAAAGGAAACAAGGATGAGACTGAGATGAAAAATGGGACTCGTGGATTTATTTTGATAGTCATGACGAAGCGTTTGATGCTGTTTGTAATATTAGTAATATCAAAATTAACAACTTAACATCATGGGAGCTCTTTGTGAGAAGGTCCCATAGGAATTGGATGTATACAAACTTGCTGATTGGTTTGAAAAAGATGTAAATGTACCCATGCCTTCACAGAGAAAGCCAAAACCACCAATGTGGCTTGTAGCTGAAGCAAAAGGGATAATAGGGAATTATTTTGAAATATGTATATTGACTCAGAAAAAGGTAGGAACCATTGCACCTGGTGATATATTTTGTTTGGGGGAAAATAGTTACCTCATATATGCTAAATCCTCGACGCAATACTATCTAACTTGCAAGACAAGCAGTGATGAAATTACATTAGAAATGAAACCTCATCTAAATTTTAGTTAAGGAAGGAGAGTGATCTTTAATAAAGACCTGTACGAATTAGTAAGGAATAAAAGTATATGGGAAAAAATTTATAATGATTTGAACAGTGAATGTGTGAATAACTGAAATGTAAAGGTAAAGGATATTGAAAAAGAAGGAAGAATGAAAGAAACATGATAGCCTGTGGCATTAACCCTTTCACCCCCAAAGGATGTACTGGTACGTTTCACAAAAGCCATCTGGTACGTCCTTGCAAAAAAATGCTATAAAAATTATTTTTTTCATATTTTTGATAATTTTTTGAGAAAATTCAGGCATTTTCCAAGAGAATGAGACCAACCTGACCTCTCTATGAAAAAAATTAAGGCTGTTAGAGCAATTAAAAAAAATATACTGCAAAATGTGCTGGGATAAAAATAACCCCCTGGGGGTTAAGGGTTGGAAATTTCCAAATAGCCTGGGGGTAAAAGGGTTAAAAGATAGACTAACAGAAAATAGAGAAGATGAAAGAGTGAGAGAACCCTTTCAGCATTCTGGCTAACATTCCCATTACATGAAATGCGCCTTAACCCTTTAACCCCCAGGCTATTTGGAAATTTCCAACCCTTAACCCCCAGGGTTTATTTTTTTTTTTCAAGCACAATTTGCAGTATATTTTTTTTTAAATTGCTCTAACAGCCTTAATTTTCATCATAGAGAGGTCAGGTTGGTCTCATTCTCTTGGAAAATGCCTGAAGTTTCTCAAAAAATTATCAAAAATATGCTAAAAAAAATAAATAGCATTTTTTTGCAAGGACGTACCGGTACGTCCATGGGGGTAAAGGGATGAGTTTTGTGAAACGTACCAGTACGTCCTTTGGGGGTAAAAGGGTTAACAGCAGCCTGTCTACTGAGTGGTGATATACAGCTGTTAGTGAATTTGTAGTATATATTTGATTTATAATGGTAGCAATAGTTCAAAAGCACATAGTTTAATCATTGGGGAATCAGCAAATATGGTGGTTTTACTGTATATCCTTATATTTATATAAGCGTGAATGTACCTTAACCCTTTTACCCCCAAAGGACGTACTGGTACGTTTCACAAAACTCATCCCTTTACCCCCATGGACGTACCGGTACATCCTTGCAAAAAAACTGCTATTTAAATTTTTTTTTTTTTGCATATTTTTGATAATTTCTTTAGAAACTTCAGGCATTTTCCAAGAGAATGAGACCAACCTGACCTCTCTATGACGAAAATTAAGGCTGTTAGAGCAATTTAAAAAAGAATATACTGCAAAATGTGCTTGAAAAAAATAACCCCCTGGGGGTTAAGGGTTGGAGATTTCCAAATAGCCTGGGGGTAAAAGGGTTAACTGAAAAGACATAGAATAATCAATTATATAAGACCAAATACAACAAAGCGTATTCTGTCTTATAACTGGAGAGGTAGTTTTATGTTGTTGAAGAAGTGAATTTTCAACCCCTTGTGTAATACTGCAATGGCCTTTTTTCCTATCAAAGTCTGTTCTGTGTTGGGCGTTATTTAATCGGGATTAACCCTTTTACCCCCAGGCTATTTGGAAATTTCCAATCCTTAACCCCCAGGGGTTTATTTTTTTCCCAGCACATTTTGCAGTATATTTTTTTTAAATTGCTCTAACAGCCTTAATTTTTGTCACAGAGAGGTCAGATTGGTCTCATTCTCTTGGAAAATGCCCGGTTTCTCAAAAATTTTTCAAAAATATGCAAAAAAAATAGCAGTTTTTTTCAAGGACGTACCGGTACGTCCATGGGGGTAAAGGGATGAGTTTTGTGAAACGTACCAGTACGTCCTTTGGGGGTAAAAGGGTTAAATGCCCGTAGATATTGATTTGCAAAATTCCATAGCTTTCCTGCAAATAATCAAATTCACTAATATCAAACCCATGAATGGCAAGGTCTGACAATATTCAGTGTAGAATACAGGTGTTGTCTAAACTGCATATCAATTCTGGATGTTTAACCCTTTTACCCCCAAAGGACGTACTGGTACGTTTCACAAAAGCCATCCCTTTACCCTATGGACGTACCAGTATGTCCTTGCAAAAAAATGCTATAATTTTTTTTTTTTCATACTTTTGATAATTTTTTGAGAAAATTCAGGCATTTTCCAAGAGAATGAGACCAACCTGACCTCTCTATGACAAAAATTAAGGCTGTTAGAGCAATTTAAAAAAAATATACTGCAAAATGTGCTGGGAAAAAAATAACCCCTTGGGGGTTAAGGGTTGGAAATTTCCAAATACCCTGGTGGTAAAAGGGTTAAAAGCTAAGGTTGTACTCAGTGTTCTTTATAAATGCATTCTGGAACTGTTTGATAATTTGTTGTGTAGACCTCCTTCACATTATAAAATTTTGTTTTAAGATTTATGTTTGTGGAAAGTATTGTTAAAGGTTACTTTTTCTCCAATTATTACTAATTTCCAGGTAAATGTGTTGGAGGAACAGCTAACACAGGCTTTACGTGCGAAGTTTGATGCCATCCTGAAGGCTGAGGAAGCAGCCAGTAAGGAGCTTAAAGCTCAATACAAGTAAGTTTTATGATTTCATTGTACTGTTTCTAGCTTTATACAATTGGCATGTTATTCATCTTTCCACTTTTTGTTGACTATGTAACCAGAGCTCTTGAGGAGCACAACCTGGCCTCATTAAAACACTGTTACTTTAGGGTAACTTCAAACTTCAAAATCTTTTTATTTTTTGTTTCTTGACAAATTTCTTTAATCAAAAGAGCAGTTGAAAGATAATTTTTCAAATGCGAATACAAACCTTTGTCTTTTAGTAGCGGTAATCAGAATCCACTGATGGTTGGGTCAGACAGCGCGCAGAGCCTCCATTCTGATTCTGACAGTCATAATGAACAGACGGGCTCTGAATGCTCTCCAGCTGGCCTGAAATTTTTCCAATTTTCTCTCTCATTTTAATTTGGCATTCTATCACTACACTATTTTTTAAGACATGTGGTATGTATGATTGGTGAAGCAAAGTTATAGTGAGATGTACCATATCACTTGCTGATGAGAGTTGATCTCATTATGACAAAAAAAAGAAAATAAAACTGTCAGGATTTATTAACCAGAGGATCAGGAAATTTGATGGCTTGCCTATACTGAACAGTACTTCTTTTCAAATGAGTTGCATCTTGAGTATCCTGTTTTTAATGTTTTTTTATTTTTATGATTTAATCACTTAAGATTGAATCAACTGCTTTATTAGCTCCCTTTTAATCTTCCAGAGAAAAAAGATTGGAACAGGAAAAGAGTCTGCTGTCTCGTCAAGTGGAAGTACTGCAACAGCAGATTAGAGAACGCGCTGAAGAGAATCTGGACCAAAGAAGAGAACATTCCTCAACCATTCTGAATCTTCAGGCAACTCTCAATCGTAATATTGAAGAGGTAAGTCTGATAATGGCTTTGTGTAAGGTCATGATTACTTTGTTGTTACTTCATGTTCAGATATCTTGAGTTGCTTTGTCATACAATTCTATTATTAGCTTCAACTTGTAAATGTCATACAATTCTGTTATTAGCTTCAACTTGTAAATGTCATACAATTCTGTTATTAGCTTCAACTCGTAAATGTCATACAATTCTGTTATTAGCTTCAACTCGTTAATGTCATACAATTCTGTTATTAGCTTCAACTCGTAAATGTCATACAATTCTGTTATTAGCTTCAACTTGTTAATGTCATACAATTCTGTTATTAGCTTCAACTTGTAAATGTCATACAATTCTGTTATTAGCTTCAACTTGTGAAATTAGTTTGAGTTTTTCAAAAGTGTTATGCCTTTTTCGTTTCTAGTTGCGTGTTACCAAAGATGAGAGGGAATTGTGCCAAAAGCAGATTGATGAAAAAAATAAAAGAATTGAAGAGTTGCTTACTGCTTTGAACGGATCTAGAGAGTCGGAGTCTAAGTTAGACGAGATGTACCGCCAAGAGCTTGCGGCTCAGAAGAAGTTAGCAGAAATCTATCAAGGTAGGAAGTGAAAATTTATGTTGGATTGTGTTTTCTGAATACTTTTTATGTACTACTGGTTCCTTACATCTCTATCCCAGTTGTGTCCCTTAGTTATGTACAAATATTACTTTTAGGGTCATTCTCTTTTATCAGATGTAGGTATATTAGTCAAGTCTCCATTTTCGTAGTTTTTGATAATCTACAAAAACTTGACCCTCATTTAAAATGGGCAAAATCTCAAGTACGGAAGGTTTGTCTGAAATTTGAAAGTTCTGGCCAGAGCAGAACATGACCGATGTTTCGGTATGTATCCGCTATTGTGGAGGTGTCACCAGTAGAATAGTCATTGTCGCGTTATTGTGAATAGTTGTTATGAATTTCAAGGCTACTTTTCTAACTTAGTATTCCATTCATCATAGGTCCTAAAGGATTAGACAAGTATTCAAGTGTGAATTTAATTGTTGTGTAAAAGCTTGATTTTAAACACAAGACTTACCTGGTGGTTATATATATAGCTCACGTCCCTGACGTCACGGCAGAAAAATTCAAAACTCGCGCTAATTGCCGATTGGATAGCCAGGTGTGCTACCTGTGTGCCTCTGGCCAGGTACCCAGAAAACATTGCATCGGTATTCATATCTTCCCTGCCGGCGCTAGCGGTAACATTAGTTGGATATTATCCTCGCTTTTTGACTGATTATTGCTGTCCCTTTGGTGAAGTACAATAATTTTGTTTTTTTTACTCTCGCTTGATTGGTTTTTCGTTTTGATACTGTACCAACCGTGTGTCACATGATCGTACATACTTCATTTTGTGCTTGTATCTTCGCTCTCTCCTCGCACTAAAAAGAACCTGAAATAACATGTCTGTTTTCTCATCGGTAACAGTGTCGACTTTTGAACATGAAAATTCTTGTTGCTTGAGGTTTTGTATATAAAGGAGTGTGTTCTACAATAAACCCACTCAGTTGCTTCCATCCTGACTTTGAGTCACAACCTTCTCCCTGCTTCGTCACAATACTCTAGTTATATGTTTGGATATTGATTTTTTTACCCTTGCTTGTATTTAATCTCTCTTTCAAAGTTCAAAATGGCCACCCCCTCTAGTGGTTTTAGGGTGTGCGCTAGTGGGTGTAAGACCCGTTTATCAAAGGCCTCCATTGATCCTCATTCATTCTGTATTAAATTTAGGGGTAAAGTTTGCAAACTTGATGATAGGTGTGACGAATGCCTTATTTTGTCTGATCATGAGTGGCTGAATTTTGATCGTTATATACGAAAGTTAGCAAAAGATAGGGAAAGACGTAGTTCTTCTGTTTCTTCTAAAGATTCCTCTTCCCATGTCACTGTTCCTATTCCTTCCCCTGTAGTGGTAGTTCCAGATCCCACTACGAGTACCATCAATGAACCAACACTTAAGGATATGATGTTGGCTATCCAGGCGTTGGGTATGAAGGTAGAGTCTATCGCTGCGGATAGAACGCAGTTAATGGCTGATGTTAAACAGCTGAAAAGTGAAAGTACTAAAGGTGCAGTGAGTGTTATTAGTGCTGTGGAGGGTATGCCTGCTCAGGCTTGTCGTTCTCCTAGTCCTGGACCTCTTCCAAGCTCCCCAACCCCTGGGAGAAGGAATTTCAAAAGACGAAAGGAAACGAGAGGCTCTAGTTCCCGAGCAGACGTTCCCTTGAGCGTTCCTGTTGACGTTTCTCAGGACGTTCGCCTTTACCATAGTAAAGGTGAGGTTAAAATGTTTGGCCTGTCATCAGAGGATGATTGTCCTAAAAGAGGTTGGTGTCAAGCTTCTAGACCTCTTAAGAGGAAATTTGACCAACGTCCTTCCAGGTCATCGCAAGCAGGCTGTAGTCATTGGAACAGCCCTTTTCATCTGAAGGAAGCTCACCTTCCAAGCGTCCTGCTAGGACATTAGATTCTGTTGAGAGTAGTCCTGCTGTTGAGTAGTTATCCGAACTGGGAGTGACATCGTTTCATGCTCCTTCGCCTCCTTCAGATTGGATCTCGCCCGCTGTTCGCTCAAAGCGGTCTTTGGGTGGTGGAGAGGACGAGCTTGCGATTAGTATTTTGCAAGATTCTAATTTTAAGATGTTACAAGAAATGCAGCAGAAGCTTTAATCATTCATGAAAGGCTACCAGAACACGGAAACCTCCTCTCTTAACACTAAACGACACAAGGGTGAGAGTCGGCGAACGCTTGTTGATCAAGTTTCTAAACACGTTGAACGTGCGGCGATGCATAGAGATGAACGGGAAGTTAAACGTTCTACACGTGAAGTTGAACGCTTTGGCTTTCAGGAAGTCGGGCGTCCTCCCATCGAGCGTTCAACAGAACACGAGCGTCCTCCAGGACGTGACGTCGAGCGTGATTTCAGCGTCCTCCAGGATGTGACGTCGAGCGTGATGTTAGCGTCCTCCCATTGAGCGTTCAACAGAACGCGAGCGTCCTCCAAGACGTGACGTCAGGCGTCCTCCCATCGAGCGTTCATCAGAGCACAAGCGTCCTCCCATCGAGCGTTCAGCAGAACGCGAGCGTCCTCCCGGGCGTGAAGTCGAGCGTTCTTCCATCGAACGTCCTTCGGGGCGTGAGCGTGCTCTGGTACGTAACATCGAGCGTCCTTCTGTATGCGATGTAGAACAGCAAACATCCAGACAGGACATTGAACGTAATACAACGCTTCTTAACTCTGATCGCGAGTGTTCCGAGGAGCGGCAAAGACTTTTTGTCGGAGGAAGAAGCTGATGTTCCTCTTTCGCCTTCCGAGCCCTTTGAGGAGTTATCTGAAGATGAAGAAATCATCGGCGGTGCCCCCAACGGCAGGAAGATTAGAATTCTGGAGGCCCAACTGATCCAGGAGGAGAAACCTATCCACAACACTGCAGTAAATTTTCTCCTACCTACCTTCTGAAGGAGCCTCCCCTCCCCCCCCCTCCCCCCAAATACAATCAGCCATACCAATCATGACAACACCACCAACAATGTCAGCAGTTTGTTTGGAACGGATCCTCTCCCAGTAAGGGTCATGGCCAAACAGAAAGCAGATTTCTCTAACTGGGAGTCTCACACAAGTGACGGTCCCATGACTCGATTACCTGGCTCATCGCTTGGCCCGGAGCATTTCCAGCCAACGAGAATTCGCCGCCCAAATTTAAATAAATAGAGGCACTGAGGCTTCATTTTTCAGTTTACTTCAAGCCTGATGATGAGCAGTCGTACGACAATGAAAGGTCGATCATCGTACCTTGGAACGCCCTGGGACTTTGTACATAAACTTATATTTAGGTGTACCCCTTTTTAAGTAAAGAATTCCTTTATTTACTGATGAATATATATCCTCTCTAAGAAGGGGAATAGCATAGTTTCTGGCAAATTGCAGTGCTGTTGAGATTAGATCAATAGGAGGCCGTTTTGTAAATTTAACGCCACTTCGGCAGCCATTATCTTAAATCAAATAATGATAATAATCATAATGAAATGATATACTTTATTTGAAATTACTCTATAAGCGGTGTGTGTTTGGTTTGTGGTATTGTGTTGGCTATGGTTTTTGGATGTTTGGTACTTCTCAGAAGGTCAGACTTTCAATCTGACCATTAACTTGTGGTAATATTTAATCCAATCGTTAGATTTATAAGGAGTTGCAATACGTTTGATAAGGTTTAAAATGTTCATTAAAATTGAGCCCTCTGAGCCACCTCTATTAGGTATATGTTTTAACTCAAAGTGTTCCATTTTGCACACCATCCTTACACATGCTTTATAAGTGTACTTTATTATTGAACTGTTCTTATTCAAACTTATCTATTGCTTTAGTTAGGCAAAGGTATGTAATAAGAAAGTATTTAAATTTGTAAAATTGTATTTTTATCTAAAGTTGCACAAGGTTATTAATGAACTACTTTATTGTTTCTTTCCTATTTTCTAGGGTCGGCAGAAGATGAGAAAGAACGTTGTGGTGAATTGGAAAAGGCCTTAGAAGAACATCGTCAACTATTACAGAGTGCAAGTGAACAGTATGGCCTTTTGGAAAGAACAAAAGAAAAATTAGAGGAAGAACACGCAGTGGCCAGAAGACAGTCTGAAGCTTTGGTGAAGGAGCTGAAGGACGAGTTGGATAAGGCTAATGTGCTTTTGAGTGCTGGTGCTAAAAAAGGTAAGTGTCATATTTGGAGGCATATGCATTTGGCTGCAGTAGAGTATATAGGTCTGATGGGAGAATAATTTACTTGTGTGAGTAAGGAACTGATTTGTGTGTTGATTTCTAACAAAACAAGAGAAAAGATATTTTGAATTAAGTTGGTCATATTAACCCTTTTACCCCCAGGCTATTTGGAAATTTCCAACCCTTAACCCCCAAGGGGTTATTTTTTTCCCAGCACATTTTGCTGTATATTTTTTTTTAAATTGCTCTAACTGCCTTAATTTTTGTCATAGAGAGGTCAGGTTGGTCTCATTCTCTTGGAAAATGCCGGAATTTTCTAAAAAAAAAAAAATATAAAAAATATGAAAAAAAAAATTTTGTATAGCATTTTTTTGCAAGGACGTACCAGTACGTCCATGGGTGTAAAGGGATGGCTTTTGTGAAACGTACCAGTACGTCCTTTGGGGGTAAAAGGGTTATGCCAGAATTTTCTAAAAAAAATATCAAATTTATGAAATAAAATTTTTTTATAGCATTTGTTTTGCAAGGACGTACCAGTACGTCCATGGGGGTAAAGGGATGGCTTTTGTGAAACGTACCAGTACGTCCTTTTGCGGTTAAAAGGGTTAAAAAAATGTCTATTTTCATATTTAATTAAATTTTTATATTTAATTCAATATTTCTCTGAATGATGCAAGTGACATTACAGTTCCTCATTTTTTAATTGTGCCTTGTTGAACTGGGTATGGATTAATAAACACTAAATCAGTGCATGCTTCCAATGGATAGTAATATATAACAAGATTCCAACCTCAATTTTCAAAATCTTATATTTAAAAGTTGAACAAAATCATGAATAAAGTTGAAGTCAAATCTATTTCTGTTCAATCTCATATATTACTTTTATCTCTTGAATATATTTAGGTTGAAAGTGTGAAAAAAAAAATGCTATTTTAACTGTTCCTCTTGATCAAGTCAAGTTAATTAAACCCATTTTTGAGACTGATATGAGATATAATTTGAATTCAGTTCATGCACATTTTCTGAGAAAAAGTATCCTTTACTGATCCCATTCAGAATTCTTGGTAGTCAATCGTTATTTTATCTTGTTTGATCCAACTCGAATACAAACCTTTGCCTTTGGATTGGGAAATCAATAAATTTTGCGGAGCTGCTGGGAATGTATCTCAATGTTTATAATGGAAGTCGATGGAATAAAAGGGCTTCAGTGAATGATTTATGCTTGAATGTTTATTCAGTGACGAACTCATTCTTAAAGCGGGGCATCGGTGAATCCACATCATTAGATCCTCAGGGGATTGTATTATGTATCGGAACAAATCTTAACATTTTAATCAATTTGTATTTTTCCCAACCATACAAATCTGTGACCTTAACCCTCTGAGGATTTGGTGATGCCTTTTTGTGTCATCTTTTCATATAACCTTAAGTGCGATATGAATAAATTATTCAGCTTTATAATGCAATGCTCAATTTGTTTTTATTATTCCTGTTAATTAGCTATGAAACATAAAAATAATTGTTGACACTTGAGGTCATTGCTCCCTGTTCATAAATCATGAGCCTGACAGCCAATTTGTCACAACCTAGATCTACAAAGGATTAAGCTACACTGGCCCCCTCAACCAACACACGAGTCCTAGGTCGAGGGTTAAAGTGAAGGTAGCGCTGTGAGTTGAGTGGTCGGGGCATACCATCCACCCGGATGTTATATGAATGTTGGTTGAATATTGAAATCCAGTAATTTAAAAAAAAATTTTTTGTTTGTATAAGTACTTTAGTAATATTTTAATTTAATTTCTGGGTTCTAAATGCGTTTTAGAATAATGTCATTTCTGGGTTCTAAATGCGTTTTAGAATAATGTCAGTATTTAGATGATTAATTTTGAAAGATAATAGTTGTTGGGTTATTAGTCAAAAGGTCATATGCTTTGGAGGATTCACTTGAAATGAAAACCATCCAGTAATTTTCACAAATAGATCCAAGTGGGGTTGTGGGATTCCTGCAAACTGCAAATAGTTTGTAGTAGATATTGTAGCTTATTTTAGATTTACTGAAAATCTTAGTCCAATGTTGTCTAGTCCATGCAAGCCCACATCAAATCTATGAAATGTATAAAAGCAATAGAAGTAAGAACAATATAGCACTATATATAGTATGGGAGGTTGGGCTGTGGCACCCTAGCAGTACCAGCTGAACTCGGCTGAGTCCCTGGTTAGGCTGGAGGAACGTAGAGAGTAGAGGTCCCCTTTTTTGTTGTTTCTTGTTGATGTCGGCTACCCCCCAAAATTGGGGGAAGTGCCCTGGTATATGTATGTATGTATAGTATGGATTAGGTCTAATCATAGTATACAAGATGCACTGAATATGGTTTAATGGATTTTACAGATACTTCAGGTCTGGAAGAACTATCCCCAGCAGCAAGCGCCGCAAGCCATTTGATCAGCCGTGGCCTAAGTCTTACACAGCTGTATTCTGAGTTTATGAATGTTTCTGAAAAGCTTCATGCAACAGAGGAGGAAAACAAAAGGCTTCATCGATATGTAGATGGAATTGTTGAGGTAACTGATTAGTTTATTTATACTTTTCTTCTTAGATGTGCTCTAGTCTTTGAAACTTAATTTGATTATATCATTTTTACGAGCTAGAATTTTTTTTAGTTTATTAATTTTTTATTTTTATCCTTAAATTTTCAATATTGTTGCTATGTATATATATCTACAGTACACCAGTAAACTCCTGATTTAGTCATTTCATTGGTTTTACTTGAATTTACTTTGAAACTTAATTTGATTATATCATTTTTAAGAGCTAGATTTTTTTTAGTTTATTAGTTTATTTTTATTCTTAAAATTTCAATATTGTGGCTAGGTATATATATCTACAGTACACCAGTAAACTCCTGAGTTAGTCATTTCATTGGTTTTACTTGAATTTTTTAATAACAGGAAATTGAGGAACGTGTGCCTGTTTTCAAGAAGCATCGGGAAGAACATCAAAAGGCCTTGGAAACTATCAATTCATTGCATGCGCAACTGGAGTCCTGCTTGTCTCAAACAGAAAAACAGGTTAGATTTTTATGTTTGCATAGATTGTTATATGCAATTTTTAAGTTTTACATTTACAGTTGAAACTTAACCCTTTTACCCCCAAAGGACGTACTGGTACGTTTCACAAAAGCCATCCCTTTACCCCCATGGACGTACTGGGACGTCCATGCAAATAAAATGCTATAAAAATTTTTTTTTCATATTTTTGATAATTTTTTTGAGAAAATTCAGGCAATTTCCAAGAGAATGAGACCAACCTGACCTCTCTATGACAAAAATTAAGGCTGTTAGAGCAATTTAAAAAAATATACTGCAAAATGTGCTGGGAATAAAATAACCCCCTTGGGGGTTAAAGGTTGGAAATTTCCAAATAGCCTGGGGGTAAAAGGGTTAAAGTATTATGACTTAGAATGCAAAGTTATGATTCCTTATTATGATGATTGCTACAGTATTATTTTGTCATAGTTTTCCAACTTTTAATTTTGCATCCTTTTCTTTGATTATGAAATGTGGTTTTTCTTCCGGTAATGGCAATTATATTTGAATCCATTGTACAGTGGTACCTCTACATACGAATTTAATCCGTTCCACAACCGACTTCGGATGTAGAAAATGTTCGGATGTCGAAACGAATTTTCCCATAAGAATACATTGAAATAGGATTAATCCGTGATTGAGCCGAAAAACCTATGATAACTTCTTAATAAACTACTACACATAATTTCCCATGAGAATAATGCACACTAAATTAGATAATAGACATGTAAAAAGAATAATTATCAAGAAATAATAAATAAGAAACAGGTTTTTAGCGTCACTTTACCTTAGAAAGTCCAGCGCAGGTGTCGGTCTTGCTACGCAGAGAGGAGACGGACGGGCGGCGAGGAGGTGGAGAGGTTAACTAAAATAAACGTACACTACCGTAACTTATTCTAACTTACACTAAGTGAACCTTAACATAACTTAGCTTATTTTTTTTTTTATTTTTATATTTTATATTTTTTTTACATTTTCTTTTTTTCTTTTTGATGATTGATTTTAATCACTTTCACTCTCTACACTTAAAATTGATTGAATTTTATTCTCTTCACTCTTTGCTGTTTTCTTTGAACCACTTCCTTCCTCTTCATCACGAGTTCGCTTCGGAGTTTTTTTTAAAGAAGCTATCGATAGAAAGTTGCTTGGGAAAGCTTTTCAGAATGTTTCGAAAATAAGTTAGGGAAACATCATCAAACTGCGCAACTACACGACAAACCTGCAATTTCTTTGGATGGTATTTGTCGAAGTCGACCACGTCTTGATATTTTCCTAACCTCTTTTATTTGCGCCGAACCTATTGCAAGTTCACTCATACGGACGCAACGCTCATGCTTTTCAATAATTCCTTGCTTTACTTCTAAAGAAAGCATTCCCTTATTCCTTTTCTCACCACTACCACTACCACTTGTGAAACTAAGCCTTTTAGGACCCATGATTTACGTAAAATACCGTAAAAGGATGAATGTAAAAAATCACGATTAAAACACAGTTAATAGCAGAACGCACAGGGCACAACCACACGAAGCCAACGAAAACAGAGGAATGTCCCAAGCCACGCTAATTGAGGGTCCCTCCGAGGTCGAAGTGCTGCCTTCTATCTGCGGGAATAAAAAACACATCAGGCGCTATGAGCACCGACTACGCGTACGAGTATTGTTTACTTCAGGTGTCGAAAAAAACATTTGGGTGTAGAGTCGGAACGTGTTCGAATTGTACTTTGCGTGTCGAAAAATTTGGATACAACCGGTACGACGAAAATTGCTTACTTAGTGTGTCGAAATAAAATTCGGGTGTAGAGTCAAAAATTTGCTCGAATTTTACTTCGGATGTTGGAAAATTCGGATGTAGATACGTTCGGATGTAGAGGTTCCACTGTACTGTATCAGGTTTTGGTATTTTTATGCTGAAACTTTGGATCAGTTTAAAAAAATCATTAATGATAGATATCGTTGATCATTGTTACAAAATTTATGTACTCATTTTTCATACAAATAAGTAATAAAACATATTAAGTCTTACAAAGCAAACTTTATTCTTTTAAACTTATAGTATTCATTTGGAAGACATGAGTAGATTATGGAAAGGTAATTGAATACATGAGTAGGTTAGGGAAAGGTAATTGAATACATGAGTAGGTTAGGGAAAGGTAATTGAATACATGAGTAGGTTAGGGAAAGGTAATTGAATACATGAGTAGGTTAGGGAAAGGTAATTGAATACATGAGTAGGTTAGGGAAAGGGAATTGAATACATGAGTAGGTTAGGGAAAGGGAATTGAATACACGAGTAGGTTAGGGAAAGGTAATTGAATACATGAGTAGGTTAGGGAAAGGTAATTGGTTTGTGGGGAAACTTTTAAGTTTTCTCAGCCTTTTCACTTTTAAGTATTTATCTTCAGAAACTCGACTTGGATGAAGCAGTGAGAAGGCGATCATACCTGGAAAGAGAGAATGAGCGTCTAAACCAACAAGCCAAAGACTTGAGCAAACAAGTGACTGTTCTTGTAACTCAGGTAGAGGCTGCAAGAGCTGGTCTCCCACCACCACCTATTCCAAGTAAGAATTAAAATAGCTGTACATTTTAAGATACCTTTGTTCATATATTATTAAAATTAACCCTTTTACCCCCAAAGGACGTACTGGTACGTTTCTCAAAACTCATCCCTTTACCCCATGGGCGTACCGGTACGTCCTTGCAAAAAAATGCTATAAATTTTTTTTTTTCATATTTTTAATAATTTTTTGAGAAAATTCAGGCATTTTCCAAGAGAATGAGACCAACCTGACCTCTCTATGACAAAAATTAAAGCTGTTAGAGCAATTTAAAAAATATATACTGCAAAATGTGCCAGGGAAAAAATAACCCCCTGGGGGTTAAGGGTTGGAAATTTCCAAAGAGCCTGGGGGTTAAAAGGGTTAAGCAGTATTACCAATGCCAAAGCCACCTATAATAATAATAAGTTGAATTTCTTGTATGGAGTTTTGTTACAATTTTGTCAGTTTTTAGAATTTTACGCAGTATCCTTTGGCTTTCAACATAACTGTTTTCTTGCCATTGCTGTAATTCTTTTTGGTCTCATCTCACCATCTTTCCAATTCACAACACTCATTCAAGATTGATTTTTTGAAGCCAGGCTTGTAAGTTTGAAAAAGTGACTTGATTATATTATTAAACTGCATATTTTTGTGAGACAGAATCTGTTTAGTAGGCTGCTGTGATATGGTCAGTTTTGCAACTTGTTCAATGTTGTTCAGAATACTAATCCTACTTGGTGGCATAAGGCTGAGAAATATTATTACTTCAGTTAATTGGTTTGTCTCCATGTTTAAACCAATAAGCATCAATTTTTGTTAATCGGACAAAAGGTCTTGTACAGTATATTCTAGACTAAAGAAAATATCATTGAAAACAAAGTGCATTTCCAAAAGCTAGTGTGTTTTCATTGGTTTCGTATCCCATAATATAACCTTAATAATTGATGGTCTTGTTCGGATTCATATTCAATCATTTTCTATAGTAGACGAATATAACCTCCACAGTCATTACGAATAGGGGAAACTAATGTATCGTGGCTGTTCCGACTTTCTTTATGTCTAGGGGAGATTTGATAGAATTTTGGGACACCCGTGTGACCCATCGTAATACATATACATACATACATATACCATGGCACTTCCCCCAATTTTGGGGGGTAGCCGACATCAACAAAGAAACAAAAACAAAAAGGGGACCTCTACTCTCTACGTTCCTCCCAGCCTAACAAGGGACTCAACCGAGTTCAGCTGGTATGGCAAAAATAAAGGGTCACACATGTGACCCATCGTGCTGAAGAGGTTAGGGATATTTGTAATAGAATTCTGCGTGTTTATAGTATAAGAAGTAGCTAAATTTATTCCTATTCATGTGTTAACAACAATTTCTTAAAAAAAAAAATCTTTTAATTAAGATAAAATATAATTTTGGAAGCGAGACTCATTTCAAATTACGTCACTTCCTTGATAAACGTCATGTTCCTCATCTAGAATTTTGAAATTTAATATGTCATGATTTTTCCTACAGTCCATTTCTATGATGTCACAGGAAGCATAACGCATTAAATATGCTTTATCCGCATTAGTTCTTGTATTTGGTACACGAAATTCACCAGCATTCACAATTCTGTTACATTACTGACATTTATACGACTGAGCGCTTACATAATAAAAACATAATTATAATAGTAATAATAATAGTGAAAATTAATACTATTACTACTCATATCATCATAATGATTTTTAGCTCCCGATAATCCTTCCTTTGAGAGATTATTCTTAGCATAGTACAACCAACAAATAAAATAAAAAGGTCAATAAATGTTGTGTGAAAATTCTTCCGAATTTGAAAAATCAGCTACAAAAGTTTTGATAATACAATTATTTTTTCAAAATCATGATTTTTTAATAGAGCTCAATTAACTTTTTATAAACTATGATTTTTTTAGGATGCGATAATGTCTTAGCTTAAGATAGAATTTAGATTTAAGCAAAGTATAAGCTTATTTTGTTTAGAAGCTATCGTATAGAGAGATGTTAAATTTTAAATTATTTCTATTGGCAATAATTGAACTGCTAGGTAAAAGAATAATTGACATTCTGAACGATTTTCCATTCTCAATTATACATAGTGTGGTGTTTTGTATCTTACATACATACATATACCAAGGCACTTCCCCAATTTTGGGGGGTAGCTGACATCAACAAAGAAACAAAAACAAAAAGGGGACCTCTACTCTCTACGTTTCTCCCAGCCTAACAAGGGACTCAACCGAGTTAAGCTGGTACTGCTAGGGTGTCACAGCCCACCCTCCCACATTATCCACCACAATAATATATTATTTACATTTTATTTCATAGCCCTTTAGTGACAATGTTTTAGATTTTACCATTGTTTGTGATATTTCATAACTGATGTTCTTGCAGGGGAAATGTCAGGACCTACGTCAGCAGATGTAATATCAGATCGTCTTGTTGCTTTCCGTAATGTCTCGGAACTTCAAGAGCAGAACAAGATGTTACGAGAGTCTCTACGAAAATTGTCGGAAGACATGGAAACTAACGAAGCTGCTACTGTCAGTAGTAGAACAAAGGATATGGAGGTATAGTACTAAGCATTTCTATTTGATGTTCAATGCTATTTATAATTTGTATGAGAGAACGAAAACTAATAGATGAGAGTGATCGTGAGAGGGATCTGAATCAGTTCACGTTTGTAGATAATACTGTACTAGCTATTTTGTCATAATAGCAATTTTGGTACTGGCTTTTATGAAACTTTCCATTTTTTCACACTAGCTCAAATATACTAACTCTTTTGGACCTGGCTTTAACGTTGCATGCCCATTTTAATCATATATTTGAATAGAGAATATTCTTTTCTTTTGGTCTCAGGAAGAACTGAAGTCTTTGAAGGGACAGTTAAATGAATTGCAAGCGCTAAGGGAACGTCAAGAATCCCTCATGGATAACATTACAAAACAAAGGGATATGTACAAGAGTTTCTGCAGTGAACGTTCACCTAAGACAGTAAGTATTCTATTTAGGGAAGTATATAGAGTGAGATAATTTGAATAATTTTGCCATATCCTCACTCATAAACTAACTGCCTAAGTCATTTTCTCCACTTGTTGGGAAATAAAAAACCTTCTCATTTCCTAATTCTTTATATCATTATATTGAGCTTCAATTAACAAATTCTAATTCAAAAATTCTTCTGTTAAGAGTTTGTGAATTGAAACTCAAGATAATGATATAAACAATTAGGAAATGAGAATTTTTTTTTATTTCCCAACAAGTGGAGAAAATGACTTAGGTAGTTAGTTTATGAGGGTGACGATATGTTTTGTCAAGAGTAGAATAAGATTTTTTTTTTTTTTACTTGTAAATAGTTTGCTGTGAATTGTAATAAATACTGTAGTCCAGAATATTCAATAAATTTTCTTCTATGTAGCAGAGAACTCCTCCTGTAAAGCAACCACCTCAGATGTTTGGAGTGCCACAGGAAGATGTGCAGAAGATACAAAAAGAATTGGAGGAAGCCAGGAAGAAATTGGAAGAATCCAATAAAGAACATGATGACTATAGAACTGAAGTCAAGAAGAATGAAAAAATGCAACAGGACGAATATAATAGACTTAGAAGTACAATGGAAAAAACAATGTATGTATCTTGATAAAGTATTTTGAAGCATTCTTAAAGGCATAGATTTTGGGTCTCATGTGTTACCTAATTGGCAGGGATTAAAGACAGTTGCTGCTTTAACCCTTTTACCCCCAGGCTATTGGGAAATTTCCAACCCTTAACCCCCAGGGGGTTATTTTTTTCCCAGCACATTTTGCAGTATATTTTTTTTAAATTGCTCTAACAGCCTTAGTTTTTGTCATAGTGAGGTCAGGTTGGTCTCATTCTCTTGGGAAATGCCTGAATTTTCTCAAAAAATTATCAAAAATATGAAAAAAAGAAATTTTTAAAGCTTTTTTTTTTGCAAGGACATACCGGTACGTCCATGGGGGTAAAGGGGTGGCTTTTGTGAAACGTACCAGTACGTCCTTTTGGGGGTAAAAGGGGTAACCCTTTTACCCCCAGGCTTTTTGGAACTTTCCAACCCTTAACCCCCAGGGGATATTTTTTTTTCAAGCACATTTTGCAGTATATTTTTTTCAAATTGCCCTAACAGCCTTAATTTTTGTCATAGAGAGGTCAGGTTGGTCTCATTCTCTTGGAAAATGCCTGAAGTTTCTCAAAAAATTTTCAAAAATATGCAAAAAAAAAAATTAAATAGCAGTTTTTTCGCAAGGACGTACCGGTACGTCCATGGGGGTAAAGGGATGGGTTTTGTGAAACGTACCAGTACGTCCTTTGGGGGTAAAACGGTTAAGGAACTACTGCATTATTGTAAAGTTGAAGTTTTATTTTTAAATATTTATATTGTAGGAGTGAAAATGTGAAGCTTCTCTCTCAAGCCGAGTTTAATGATGAACGCGTCAAGGTTTTGCAACATAACTCCGAGGTACTACAGCGTCAACTTGCAGCCCTGCAGAATAATAATTCCACGTTGCATGGTAATTATATTTACGGACATGAGTCTTTTTATTGTTTATTTATGACATATTTGTTTTTGATGTTGTTAATAGTTTATATGTGATATGTCTGTTTTGATGTTGTTACTTTTTTTAGAATGATTTATTGTTATTTTGTTCTCTTCATTTATTTATTTCCTTATTTCCTTTCCTCGCTGGGCTATTTTTCTGTATTGGAGCCCCTGGGCTTAAGCATCTTGCTTTTCCATCTAGGGTTGTAGCTTGGATAGTAATAATAATAATATAAATATATATATATGTATATACGATATATATATATATATATATATATATATATATATATATATATATATATATATATATATATATATATATATATATATATATATATATATATATATATATATATATATATATATATATATATATATTTATTTATTTATTCATGATCTTATGTTAACATATTCATTGAGATTTTGAATGTAGAGTTCATATTTTCATTAATAAATTAGAAGGGGTTATAAAAAGATTTTCTGTAAAGGTTAAACATGTTTTTGTTTTCAAACGTCTTGGAATGGATTTATGTTGAATTCTGTATAGTTAATTTATCTCTACAAAATCTTCATGAAATTAAATTAGTCCAGATAGGATATAGTGGGGAATGCTAAAAAAAGGGGAATAAGGGTGATAAGAAAGGGAATAAAGATGGAATACGGAAGGGAATAATGAATATTCATGGACATAAATGTATAATAAAATGCATTAAAAAACTAGAAATAAAAAGGGATGAATCGGAGAAACTTTGTAGAATTTGGTATTAAATGAAATTGAGAAAGATAGAATACAGTTTGAGATACTGAATGAATGGGGAAAGGGTAGTAAGATATTAGAAAGGAATGAGGATAATGCAGAACAAAGAACTGAGTAACGGTATAGTGAATAAAATAGACTGATAAAACCCAATAAACTTTAGTACATACATATACCAAGGCCCTTCCCCCAGTTTTGGGGGGGTAGCCAACATCAACAAAGAAACAAAAACAAAAAAGGGGACCTCTACTCTCTACGTTCCTCCCAGCCTAACAAGGGACTCAACCGAGTTCAGCTGGTACTGCTAGGGTGTCACAGCCCACCCTCCCACATTATCCACAGAAATGAAAATAGAACAAAAAGAAGAATGGGAGGCACCTTTCATTCATTGGACTAACATATACTGCTCTATTGAGCAGCTATGCATTGCTGTTTGAAATTTTTGCCTGGTATTTCCAGTTTAGCAGCCATTGTTAAGTGATTTACCATTTTATGCTTTTTACTAGGATATCAAAAGTACAGTTGCTAATATTGTAGTAAAATCAGCGGTTGGTGAATCCTTCGTTAAGGAGGCTTTACTGTATATTCATCTGTAATCTTGTCTCATTTTAAACTTTGAAACGACATAAATTACGCAATAAAGTCTTGGTTTATACCCTGCTTTACAGGCATTGTTGGTCGACACGAGGGCACTATTGAAGCACAACGTCGAGAATACATGTCGCTACAAAAAGATCACTCTCGTATGCAAGTTATGTGTGATAACATGAGAGAAGAAATGAAACTACTTAAGGTTAGTGGTCTTTTAACTTTTTCTAAATTGTTCATGATGGGATAAGTAAACAAAGAAAAAGTCAAGAGAGATAGATACCTGTGCTGTTTTTTAAATCATCAAGGTATTACTGCTGTTTACTACAGCCTAGTCTAAATGGCATTAACTTTTCAAATTTTTTAACCCTTTTACCCCTGGGGTATTTGGAAATTTCCAACCCTTAACCCCCAAGGGGTTATTTTTTCCCCAGCACATTTTGCAGTATATTTTTTTTAAATTGCTCTAACAGCCTTAATTTTTGTCATAGAGAGGTCAGGTTGGTCTCATTCTCTTGGAAAATGCCTGAATTTTCTAGAAAAAATTATCAAAAAATATGAAAAACCATTTTTTATAGCATTTTTTTGCAAGGACGTACCGGTACGTCCATGGGGGTAAAGGGATGGCTTTTGTGAAACGTACCAGTACGTCCTTTGGGGGTAAAAGGGTTAATCATTGCTTGCAGTAAGTTTTCAAAGTTTGGTTTTAATTATAGGAAATTTGTATTGTTTACAGGAAGCTGAAGCAAGAATGCTAGCCGAGAGGGAGAGCATGACACGAAACCAGTCAGCCCAGGCAATAGTCCTTGCCAATATTGAGTCCATAAAGAACAACTTAGAGAGGACAGATAGTGAAAAGACTATGAGATTAGAAAACCAAGTCTCTGAACTTATGGAAAGATGTTCCCGGCTTCAAGCTAAGCTGGAAACAAACACAGACTACAAGGAAGCTCAGTCTAAGTAAATTTAATTGCTATTTTTTCATTGTATTTTCATGAGGTTCATATTAAGCATTTTTTTTATGAATGGAATTGTTAGAAACAATGGAGAATTTTTACAAAACTAAAAGAAAAATGTCCTGATTGCCTTGAAAGATATTTTTTTCTGGTTTACAGAATGTAGATATTGCATGATACCCCTGATGTTTATGCACAGTGTGCATATTTCATATGGCTTTTCTTTTAGGTTGAATGTAGCTGAGGGGCAGTTGAAGAACCTCCAAAGTGAAAACAAGAACTTGACTAAACAGGTCATGGATGCCAAAGCTGAAATTATGACACTCAAAGCAAGACTAAAGGAAACTCAGGAGCGTGTAAGAACACCCATCACTTCGCCTGTTCTGCGACCAAGGAGTCCTTTGATTGGTGAGATTTATACTTTTAGCTTTTATTTTATTTTAGGTGGCTCGCTAACATAGATTTTTAGAGATCTGAAGTGCTTTGGGTTATATTCTTCTTCTTCCCAGCTGGTTCCCATTTTTATATGGGGTCGCCGTTGCGGATGAGCCGTTTCCATCTTTTTCTATTCTGCGCTTCTGCCTCATCAATCCCCTTCTCCTGTAAGTCTCCTCTCACACAGTCCCTCCATCTCTTTCTTGGTCTCCCTCTTCTTCTTCTTCCCTGAACCTCCATCTCCATAGTATGTCTCCCAACGTGGTCCTCATCTCTCCTCATCAGGTGTCCATACCATCTCAGCCTCCCTTCCTGCACTTTCTTTGATATTTCCCCCACCTTTGTCGACCCCCTTATGTAGTCATTTTTTATCCGGGGTATATTGGGTTATATTGAATTTACATAAAAGATCATACCTCTAGTATTAAATAAGAGCATCAATTAATTGGAAGAATTTAGATTTGTGAAAATTTGAATATAGGTTGGCAATTTTAGGGCTGAAATGGCCTCCCATAATTATACTAGTTCTTTGTCCATGAATTTGATTATTGAATATATTATAATAGTTGTTGATACAAAATTAATATTCTCAAAATGTTTTTTCAATAATCCAATTATTATTTTTTACATTACTTTATTAAGTTTATCCAAATGTATTAAGAGGGTTACTGGTGTTTTTTTTATTTTTTTTATTTGTAAGTACTGGATCTCCTTTGTGTTTAAAAGGTTGTCTATTCCTATTGCTTTTTGTTAAATCATGAGTCTGAAAAAAAAATATATTGTACCCAATGTAAATTGATATACAATTTGATATGTAACTGAAGGAAGGGAGGATGAATTAAATCTTTAGTTGGTCATCCTACCTTTTTATTGAATTTATTTTTGCAAGGTAAAATTTTTTTTCACTTGAATGTATGAAGTTGGTGCAGGGCGTTGTTGCTAGTCGTAAGACAATGTTGAGTGGACCAAAAAATCTAGAGGGGGGGAATGTGAAAAAAATTAAAAGTAGTTGGGGAAATACAAACCATTTCCCAATATAACATTTTATTCACTGTAAAGATTTCAATTTTTCTTAAATAGGTTATATAGTTTGCAAGCAATAAGTTTAACCGTTATGCAAAATTGTTCTTTTCTTAACTTTTACTATGCTTTATTGACAATATATTTAACCAAACAGGAATAAAGAAATATAGCATAAAACATTTCTTTTAAAATTGTATCTTTTAAAGGGGTGTTTTGAAATTGAACCTTTTGGAGGTGGTTATGATATATTTGTTCACTATTTCAATATGTTGTTTTGTGGTTTGTAGGCAGCAGCCCAGCCGCTTCAGGAGGCTCAACCATCAGATTGGGAGGGCCCCAATTGCGAGACTTGCAGGTGCAACTGAACGAAGAGAAGGCTAAAGTCACATCTCTGCAATCAAACCTTGATGAGGCCAAAAAGACAGTCAGTGAGTTGATGAATGTGACAAAGCAGCAAGAAAAGCAATTGAAGGATTCAACAGATTCGTATAAGGTTACTCAAGAACAGTAAGTTTAATTTTTTATTTTTTTCAAATTTCATATTGTATATTTCACGTAGTATATATAGAAGGTCCCCAGCTCAGAAACTTAACCCTTTTACCCCCAAAGGACGTACTGGTACGTTTCACAAAAGCCATCCTTTTACCCCCATGGATGTACCGGTACGTCCTTGCAAAAAAATGCTATAAAATTTTTTTTTTTCATATTTTTGATAATTTTTTGAGAAAATTCAGGCATATTCCAAGAGAAAGAGACCAACCTGACCTCTCTATGACAAAAATTAAGGCTGTTAGAGCAATTTAAAAAAAATATACTGCAAAATGTGCTGGGTAAAAAACAACCCCCTGGGGGTTAAGGGTTGGAAATTTCCAAATAGCCTGGGGGTAAAAGAGTTAATAGGTTCCAAGAAACTTTTTGTAAGTCTGATCGTTAGTAAGTCGAATTTTATCAAATTCTGGCCAGTGGTAGGCCTAACCTAACTCATTTGTACGATTTCCAGCTACAAAAGAGTCAACGAATACTCCTTTCTCATCTGAAATAAATATCAGGTTATTGCAAATGTTTTGCTTACTTTATTAACCCTTTTACCCCCAGGCTATTTCTAACCCTTAACCCCCAGAGGTTATTTTTTTTCAAGCACATTTTGCAGTATATATTTTTTAAATTGTTCTAACAGCCTTAATTTTCGTCATAGAGAGGTCAGGTTGATCCCATTCTCTTGGAAAATGCCTGAATTTTCTCAAAAAATTATCAAAAATATGCAAAAAAAATGTTTTAAATAGCATTTTTTTGCAAGGACGTACCAGTACGTCCATGGGGGTAAAGGGATGAGTTTTGTGAAACGTACCAGTACGTCCTTTTGGGGTAAAAGGGTTAAATGATGTATTGTTTTATTATTGTATTTCTTTGTCTTATTACAGTATGTGAACTTTTGATTCGATATCTTGAGATTTATTATATCGGTTGTATTTGTGGTTGTATCCAAATGGTTGTAAGTTTAGGACCTTCTGTATATTTAGTCCGTGGATATTCACAGTTTCTGAGTTCCACTACATTTTTTCAGGTTTACCAAAATGCAGAAAGAGAGAGATGAAATGGACGCAATGATGACAAGGCTACAAAGTAAATTATCAGCCATAACTTCAGACAGTGAAAATACAAAAGCCCGTTTACAGACTATGCTTGATGAGGTGAGTTTCTAAGGAATTGAAACTAGATAAGAATTTAAAGATTTTTTTATATTCACAATCTTTTAAGTGCATTCATGTTTATTATTATTATTATTATTACTATCCTAGCTACAACCCTAGTTGGAAAAGCAAGATGCTATAAGCCTAGGGGCTCCAACAGGGAAAATTAGCCCAGTGAGGAAAGGAAATAAGGAAATAAATAAATGAAGAGAACAAATTAACAATAAATCATTCTAAAATAAGTAACAACGTCAAAACAGACATGTCATATATAAACTATTAACAACATCAAAAACAAATATGTCATAAATAAACTATAAAAAGACTCATGTCCGCCTGGTCAACAAAAAAGCATTTGCTCCAACTTTGAACTTTTGAAGTTTTGAAGATATTAAAGTGAATAAATTATGGCAAAATGTGGAGTAGTATAAGATTATGAAGTTAGAGAAAATTTGTAAAAGAACAAAGTAAAATTGGAAGAGAGAAACAGGAAACACAACCTATATACTTATCTAACATCTAATGTATAGATACAGTAGATAAGGAAAAGTAGAAAAAAATACTAAGAAAGGTAAAGATTAGGATATCGCTCATCAATGCCTTACCTCATGTTACATAGAGTTCTCTTGCTTGAGGGTACACTCGGGCACACTATTCAATCCTATTTCTCTTCCTCTTGTTTGGTTAAAGTTTTCATAGTTTATATTGGAGATATTTTTTTAGTGTTACTGGTCTCTAAGTATTTTAGTTTTCCTTGTTTCCTTTCCTCACTGGCTGGGCTATTTTCCCTGATGGAGCCCCTGGGCTTATAGCATTCTGCTTTTCCAACTAGGGTTGTAGCTTAGCAATTAATAATAATAATAATAATATCAATGAGCTCACTATCACCATCTTTTTGGCTTCAGGTAAGGCATTAATAATCTTACTTTTACTATGCCTTACACCATTTTAGACATGGGCTCACCTTGACCATACTTTACCACACATAATGTGTTGATGAGCTCACCTTCACCATATTTCATAATAAAGTAAGATAGTGATGAGCTCACTGCCTTGTAAGGCATTGATGAGCTCATCTCCACCATATCTTATGCCACATAAAGCATTGATGAGCTCAACTTCATGCCTTATGCCATTTTCGCCTAGTCCTTGATGAGCTCACCGTTACCCTGTCTTATGCCTCAAAAGGCATTGATGAGCTCGCCTTCACCATGTTTTAGCCACATAAAGCACTAATGAACTCCACTTCACCATGTTTTATTCAACATAAAACATTGATGAGCTCACCTTCAGCATACCTTATGCCATATTAGTCCATGATGAGCTCACTGTAACCCTGCCTTATGCCTCGTATAACATTGATGAGCTCACCTTCATGTCTTATGCCACATAAAGCATTGATGAGCTCCCATCACCATGTTTTATTCCACATAAAACATTGATGCGTTCACCTTCACCATACCTTATGCCATGTTAGGCATTGATGGGCTCGCCTTTGTCATGCCTTGCACCATGTTAGTCCTTGATGAGCTTACATTTGTCATGCTTTATGCAATGTTAGTCCTTGATGGAGTCACATTTGCCCTGCTTTACACCATGTCAGCCCTTGATGAGCTCGCATTGGCCATGCTTTACACCATGTTAGTCCTAGATAAGCCCACGTTCACCATGCTCTATGCTATGTTAGTCCTTGATGAGCTCACATTTACTATATCTTATTCCACATAAGACATTAATGATTTTACTTTAATCATGCCTTACAATATGTGAGGCATTGAGGAGCTCACTGTCACCATGCCTGATAACATATTAGACATTAATGAGCTATCCTTTGCCTTACACCATGTTAAGATAAACTATTTCTGATAGAAGGCTTTAGGAGCCTTTGTATATTTTGTGATTGAATGTAGGGGGAGCAAGTGCTTATTATGAGAGGGACAGTGTCAGGTGGGCAGAAGCAGTCCTTGATTTCTTCCTTGAATGTAGGGGGAGCAAGGGCCTATTATGAGATGGACAGTGTCAGGTGGGCAGAAGCAGTCCTTGATTTCTTCCTTGAATGTAGGGGGAGCAAGGGCCTATTATGAGATGGACAGTGTCAGGTGGGCAGAAGCAGTCCTTGATTTCTTCCTTGAATGTAGGGGGAGCAAGGGCCTATTATGAGATGGACAGTGTCAGGTGGGCAGAAGCAGTCCTTGATTTCTTCCTTGAATGTAGGGGGAGCAAGGGCCTATTATGAGATGGACAGTGTCAGGTGGGCAGAAGCAGTCCTTGATTTCTTCCTTGAATGTAGGGGGAGCAAGGGCCTATTATGAGATGGACAGTGTCAGGTGGGCAGAAGCAGTCCTTGATTTCTTCCCCCATTTTTGGTCCTGTATTATATATTAATAGAATTGATGAGATAATTGCACAAGTGGATACCAATGTTCAAAGTGATTCTTTGAGGCCACTTTCTAGGAATATTATTATTTTTACTACTAGCTAAGCTACAACTATTTAAAAAAACATAATGCCTTAAGCTTAAAGGCTCCAGTGGAAAAACAGCCCAGTGAAGAAACGAAATAAGGAAATCAATAAACTGCAAGATTAGTAATAAACAATTAAAATATTTCAAGAACAGTAACATTAAAATAGATTTTTCATAAATGAGCTATCAAAACAAAACAACAAAAATAAGAGGAATAGAAATAAGATAGAATAGTGTACACGAGTATACTGTCAAGCAAGATAACTCTACCCCAAGACAGTGGAAGACCATGGTACAGAGGCTATGGCAATATCCAAGATTAGAGAACAACGGTTTGATTTTGGTGTATCCTCCTAGAAGAGCTGCTTATCAAAGTTAAAGTGTCTCTTCTACTTTTGCCAAGAAAGTAGTCACAGAACAATTACAGTGCAGTAGTAGTTAACCCCTTGCGCAAAGAAGAATTATTTGCTAATCTCAATGTTGTCAGGTGTATGAAGACAGAAGACTATGGAAAGAATACGTTAGACTATTCGATGTATTTGTAGGCAAAGGAAAAATGAGTTGTAACTAGAGAGGAAAATCCAAATATAGCACTGTGTGGTCAGTCAAAAGACCCAAAAATTTGTGGTATACAATGGGTGGCAGGTGCCCAAGTCAACCTACTACCCCTGTTTCTTCCTATAGATCAATAGCAGCAATGTCTTGAATTTTCATCTCCAAGGAGTTCTTTTCATAAGTGGTAGACCATCAGTATTCCACTCTAGCAGACATTCCGGCTGAAATTCAAACAGGACTCTTAAACCGTTGAAAAAAAGAAATTATAGTGGTATGTTTCCCAACATAACCGTGTGGGACCCTATCCCCAAACTGCGGGAACTTTAATAGGTCTAAGAGGGCTGTCAAATACCTCTTGCCTCTAATCGTGCCATTTCTAGGGAACCAATACTTTTTCCAAGTTATCTTTCCAATTGAGCTAGTTACTTGACATATATTTAACTTGGTTTATTTTTACTAAGTACCTCTGTCTTTCCTACTTGGAGAATGTGGTTTTCAGTGTATGAATTTCAGAATGTTTCATGGAAAATGATTTAATTTTTAAACTTAACTTCATTCAGTCAAGTTTTTACATGCTCTGAGCTTCACTTTTTGCCGGCCTTTTTAAAAGGAACCAATCTAGGGATGTTTGCTTTTATCTCCCCTTCAAAATGTTACGAAAATGACGTACGTTTGTCATCACAAAAGGCTAACGCACGACCACAATCCACTCATGTTTTTCTATTTTATGCTTGATCTCGATTGTCATCATTCGCTTTTTCTTTTCACTACACTTGTTTGCACTCACTCACTTTGAACCCATTGCTTATTCACTTAATTCTGTACTGATTAACGCAAAAAAAACACGTAAAACATGCAAACACGACGTCCGATGTTTGGAGATAACTACGCGAAGGAGTTCCGATGGGGGTAGAGCCAGCAACGCTGTCCTCGTGAGCAGCCTCTCGCACACTCGGCCACCTAGCGGCCGCATAGGGAACTGTTTCATATCCTCGTATCTCGGGGCAAAAATTTGCTCGAAATTTTTCTCGTATCAAATTTCTCGTATGTCGAGATATTACTGTAATGGGTTTTACATATGTGATAGTGAAAGTTTTATTCTATTTTAGCAGCACTTTAAAGATTGAATAGGACATGACTTCTAGGTAAGCATTGAAATGATTTTAGTTTAACCCTTTTACCCTCAGGTTATTTGGAACTTTCCAACCCTTAACCCCCAAGAGTTTTTTTTTTCAAGCACATTTTGCAATATATATTTTTTAAATTGCTCTAACAGCCTCAATTTTCATCATAAAGAGGTCAGGTTGGTCTCATTCTTTTGGAAAATGCCTGAAGTTTCTCAAAAAGTTATAAAAAATATGGAAAAGTGTAAGTAAAAATTTTTTGCAAGGACGTACCAGTACGTCCGTGGGGGTAAAGGGATGAGTTTTTTTGTAACGTACCATTACATCCATTGAGGGTAAAAGGGTTAAAATGAGGTAAATTTAACTGCAGATGCAAATCTAATAAGGACCTAGTAACAATATGTACTTTACAGTATTTTACAACTTGAAATACATTACTTTGCTGGAAATAATACTGTACCCCTTTTTTTGTTTATTAGGCCAAGGATGAATTACAAGCATCAGAGAAAAGACTGAAGGATGTCAACGAATCATTCCAAAAAGCTAAGGAAGAAGAAGATAGAGCGAGGAAGGAGGCCCAGAAAATTCATGAGTATGTAAAACTAAATAAATTTTTTGGTAGGACTTTCTGTGCTCATAAGTGGAGTTTTGAAGTAATCGTTTGTTGAGAGTATTTTAAAATTCTTGATCAATAAAGAATCTTAACCCTTTTACCCCCAGGCTCTTTGGAAATTTCCAACCCTTAACCCCCAGGGGGTTATTTTTTTCCCAGCACATTTTGCAGTATATTTTTTTTTAAATTGCTCTAACGGCCTTAATTTTTGTCATAGAGACGTCAGGTTGGTCTCATTCTCTTGGAAAATGCCTGAAGTTTTTCTAAAAATTATCAAAAATATGCAAAAAAAATGTAAATAGCCGTTTTTTTGCAAAGACGTACCGGTATGTCCATGGGGGTAAAGGGATGAGTTTTGTGAAACGTACCAGTATGTCCATTGGGGGTAAAAGGGTTAAAATTCCTGAACAATAAAGAATCTTAACAAAAACGGGTATATTCCCAAAGTGTATATAAGTTGTGAACATGTTTGAAAACAATTGAGTTGGAGATATTTTCATGCAAATAACAACATATCTTGTACACTATCTATCATGTCTAACATTTCTGCTATTAAAGTCTGTGATACATCGCCATTAGTAAAACAATGTTATTTTGGGGCTACCCCTAACTCCTATTACTATTCTGCTTTTTGATGGATTTATTTCATTTAAAAACCATTTGGAAGGGAATTTTATGCTCTTAATATTTTGCCAATTTATAGAAGTCCCTTTCAAAGGTGATTATTTTTTTCATGGATATTTTTCATTTATATATACTGTATATATATATATATATATATATATATATATATATATATATATATATATATATATATATATATATATATATATATATATATATATATATATTATCTATCCATCTGTCTATTTGACTATCTATCTATCTATCTATATATATATATATATATATATATATATATATATATATATATATATATATATATGTATATGTATATATATATATATATATATATATATATATATATATATATATATATATATATATATATATGTATATATATACATATATATATATATATACATATATTATATATATATATATATATATATATATATATATATATATATATATATATATATATATATATATATGTATATATATATATACATATACATATATATATATATATATATATATATATATATATATATATATATATATATATATGTATATATATATATGTATGTATATATATATATATATATATATATATATATATATATATATATATATATATATATATACACAAATACATACAGTATATTCATACATATATATACACAGTAATACCCTGAGATACAAATTTAATTCGTTCCATGACTCCCGACATATCGCAAAAATATCGTGGATCAAAATCATTATTCCCATTTGAATTGAAAGAAACAGAATGAATTTGTTCCTAGGGTAAGAAATTTACCCCTAAGAAGCTCAAATTACATTCAACAATCACTAAAGAAATATAAATACAACAGTAATGACTCAGAAATTGATATAATAATAAATGTTGATACATACATACATACATACATATACCAAGGCACTTCCCCTAATTTTGGGGGGTAGCCGACATCAACAAATGAAACAAAACAAAAAAGGGGACCTCTACTCTCTACGTTCCTCCCAGCCTAACAAGGACTCGACCGAGTTCAGCTGGTACTGCTAGGGTGCCACAGCCCACCCTCCCACATTATCCACCACATATGAAGCTTCATACTGCTGAATCCCCTACTGTTGCTACCTCCGCGGTCATCTAAGGCATCGGAGGAAGCAGCAGGGCCTACCAGAACTGCGTCACAATCGCTCGCCATTCATTCCTATTTCTAGCACGCTCTCCTGCCTCACTCACATCTATCCTCCTATCACCCAGAGCTTCCTTCACTCCATCCATCCACCCAAACCTTGGCCTTCCTCTTGTAGTTCTCCCATGAACTCTTGCATTCATCACCTTTAGCAGACAGCCATTTTCCATTCTCTCAACTTGGCCAAACCACCTCAACACATTCATATCCACTCTAGCCGCTAACTCATTTCTTACACCCGTTCTCACTCTCACCACTTCGTTCCTAACCCTATTTACTCGAGATACACCAGCCATACTCCTTAGACACTTCATCTCAAACACATTCAATTTCTCTCTCCATCACTTTCATTCCCCACAACTCCGATCCATACATCACAGTTGGTACAATCACTTTCTCATACAGAACTCTCTTTACATTCATGCCCAACCCTCTAATTTTTACTACTCCCTTAACTGCCCCCAACACTTTGCAACCTTCATTCACTCTCTGACGTACATCTGCTTCCACTCCATTTGCTGCAACAACAGACCCCAAGTACTTAAACTGATCCACCTCCTCATTCAACATGACATTCAACCTTGCACCACCTTCCCTTCTCGTACATCTCATAACCTTACTCTTACCCACATTAACTCTGGACTTCCTTCTCTCACACACACTTCCAAATAAATGTTGATAAAAACAATAAGAAAAATTAGAGTTGGACTCGCCTCCTAGGCGAGTGCTAGCCTAGAGGATGCAAGCAAGGAGGAGGGAGGGAAAGAAGCAATCCAATCTTAACTTTATTTCTTGGGAAAAATTGTTTTAGCTTACGAGCATTTTGATTTGACAGTTCGCTCCTAGAACAAACTAAACTTGCAAACCTACACACCACTGTAATTGCTTATGAAATGTAATGAAATTTTGATAATGATTTAAATTTGATATGTCAATTTAACAATTTATTTGATTTTGAATGCTTGTAAAGGTAAAATTGTGTCTTCAAAGTAAGAACTAAACCTGAATATATTATAAAAATACATATTTCTAGTTGGAAATAGAAGAAAATTTTCTCTAATAAGACAGAATTTGAATGTTTTAGTGCATAAGTGTTAGGCCTTTGGTAGATCCTAAAATGTTTAAATTAAATGAACTTTTCTTTGTCATTTGTCCTCGGTAATTTAAGAAACTAAAATTGTTGACAATTTTGAAAGACGAAATTTAAGAAACTAAAATTGTTGACAATTTTGAAAGACAAAATTTAAGAAACTAAAATTGTTGACAATTTTGACAGACAAACTCGGTAGAATTTTCATTGTTCGACTGATGCCATATATCTTTTTCATATTTTCAGGCTATCTGCAGAAGTACAGAATAAGTACGAAAGAGAAGTAATGTTGCATGGAACGGATTTGAAGACACTGGCAGAGTTGAAGAAGCGACAAGCCGAATTTGACTCTGAATTGCAGAAAGTTACTGCAGCTAAAACTAAAGCTGAAGAAGCCGTGAGAGGTGAGAATTAGAATATAAGGCTGAGGTAGAGGTATTATTTTGATGTACATTTTTAGGTATATCATATGTTAACCCTTTTACCCCCAAAGGATGTACTGGTACGTTTCACAAAAGCCATCCCTTTACCCCCAAAGGACGTACCGGTACGTTTCACAAAAGCCATCCCTTTACCCCCAAAGGACGTACTGGTACGTTTCACAAAAGCCATCCCTTTACCCCCATGGACGTACCGGTACGTTTCACAAAAGCCATCCCTTTACCCCCATGGACGTACTGGTACGTTTCACAAAAGCCATCCCTTTACCCCCATGGACGTACCGGTACGTCCTTGCAAAAAAATGCTATAAATTTTTTTTTTTTCATATTTTTGATGATTTTTTGAGAAACTTCAGGCATTTTCCAAGAGAATGAGACCAACCTGATCTCTCTGACAAAAATTAAGGCTATTAGAGCAATTTAAAAAAAAATATACTGCAAAATGTGCTGGGAAAAAAATAACCCCCTGGGAGTTAAGGGTTGGAAATTTCCAAATAGCCTGGGGGTAAAAGGGTTAAATCTATACTTACCTCTTAGTCTCAACTTTTAGGAAAAAGGGAGGTTTGCATTTACAATAATAAGTAATTTTATCTTGGGGTCCCAATCAAACTCACTGTAGGAAGCTGATGCAGGTACTCTGATGGTTTGGGATAGGGAAGGTAAAATGATTACAGTACATAGTCCTTAGTCCTGATCCCTATAAACATGTCATATTTGTTGTCTTCTCTTTTTTTCATAGGTTGAAATAAATTTTTGTTTTTGTAATTCTTCCCTATTTTTCTCTTAATCTCTCCCTGTTCATATCACAGTATTAGTTTTTTTTTATGATATTGATTTGTTTTCATATAATTTTTGAAATTTTATATAGGGTTTCAATGACACAATTCATCTCAAGATTTAGTAAATTGAATTATCAATTAAAATTAACCCTTTTACCCCCAAAGGACGTACTGGTACGTTTCACAAAACTCACCCCTTTACCCCCATGGACGTACCGGTACGTCCTTGCAAAAAACTACTATTTAGATTTCTCTTTTCCTATTATTGATAATTTCATGAGAAACTTCAGGCATTTTCCAAGAGAATGAGACCAACCTGACCTCTCTATGACCTAAATTAAGGCTGTTAGAGCAATTTAAAAAAAATATACTGCAAAATGTACTTGAAAAAAATAACTCTTGTGGGTTAAGGGTTGGAAATTTCCAAATAACCTGGGGGTAAAAGGGTTAATAAGCAAGTGCATTGATATACAGAGTAAAAATAACAAATAAACTACATTCAGGAAGCTCACTTAGCCAAGAAATATCATCTTATATCCTTCTTGATTAATTTTTTTTTTTGGTAGCAAAAAAGGTTCTTCATAACTTGTTAACCCTTTTACCCCCAGGCTATTTGGAAATTTCCAACCCTTAACCCCCACGGGTTATTTTTTTTCAAGCACATTTTGCAGTATATTTTTTTTAAATTGCTCTAACAGCCTTAATTTTCGTCATAGAGAGGTCAGGTTGGTCTCATTCTCTTGGAAAATGCCTGAAGTTTCTCAAAAAATTATCAAAAATATGCTAAAAAAAATTTAAATAGCAGGTTTTTGCAAGGACGTACTGGTACGTCCATGGGGGTAAAGGGATGAGTTTTGTGAAACATACCAGTACGTCCTTTGGTGGTAAAAGGGTTAATCATAAGATTTGCCTCAACATATCAAGATGAAGAAAAATAATTTACTTTTGCATTCCCAGGACAAATACTTTTTTTCTGAACTTTATGACGAGTCATAAGACAAATACTTTTTTTCTGAAATTTATGATGAGTCATAAGACAAATACTTTTTTTTCTGAAATTTATGACGAATCATAAGACAATACTTTTTTTCTGAAATTTATGACGAGTCATAAGACAAATACTTTTTTTCCTGAAATTTATGACGAGTCATAAGACAAATACTTTTTTTCCTGAAATTTATGACAAGTCATAAGACAAATACTTTTTTTTCTGAAATTTATGACGAGTCATAAGACAAATACTTTTCTTTCTGAAATTTATGACGAGTCATAAGACAAATACTTTTTTTTCTGAAATTTATGACGAGTCATAAGACAAATACTTTTTTTTCTGAAATTTATGACGAGTCATAAGACAAATACTTTTCTTTCTGAAATTTATGACGAGTCATAAGACAAATACTTTTTTTTCTGAAATTTATGACGAGTCATAAGACAAATACTTTTTTTTCTGAAATTTATGACGAGTCATAAGACAAATACTTTTCTTTCTGAAATTTATGACGAGTCATAAGACAAATACTTTTTTTTCTGAAATTTATGACGAGTCATAAGACAAATACTTTTTTTTCTGAAATTTATGACGAGTCATAAGACAAATACTTTTCTTTCTGAAATTTATGACGAGTCATAAGACAAATACTTTTTTTTCTGAAATTTATGACGAGTCATAAGACAAATACTTTTCTTTCTGAAATTTATGACGAGTCATAAGACAAATACTTTTTTTTCTGAAATTTATGACGAGTCATAAGACAAATACTTTTTTTTCTGATATTTATGACGAGTCATAAGACAAATAGTTTTTTTTCTGAAAATTATGACGAGTCATAAGACAAATACTTTTCTTTCTGAAATTTATGACGAGTTATAAGACAAATAATTTTCTTTCTGAAATTTAAGACGAGTCATAAGACAAATACTTTTTTTTCTGAAATTTATGATGATTCATAAGACAAATACTTTTTTTTTCTGAACTTTATGACGAGTCATAAGACAAATACTTTTCTTTCTGAAATTTATGACGAGTCATAAGACAAATACTTTTTAAATAATGTCACTAATACGTGCTGTGATAAGTAAATATGAAGTAGAGGTAGCCATGATTCCTCCGAGCCTTGAGAACAAGGCCTCCTGTAACTCTTTGCCCAAATGAATATTTAAATCAAAATTTATGAGTAACATTGCATATCAAATGATGCATGGGTAACATTATACAAATAAATAATTTAAAAGGTATTATGGCAGCCCTCAAGTCCCTGCTTGGGGAACAGCTTAAAGTTGAATTAATATGACAGTGATATGCAGTGTAATGCGGTGAGAGATGTGAGAATTAGCTGTGGCTTACACGTATCATAACCAATACAATATTATATTCTTGGAGACTGAAGACTTATAAACACTTACTGTACATGTGAAAGAAAGCGAAAAGAGGCTCTGTTATACTCTTGTGCCCACTATATATAATTAAGTCCCTGGCCTAAATGAGACATAAAACATCAGCCTCTGAAGAGAGCAACAGGATGGGTATTGTGAAAGATGACTATTCTCTTGCATGCCAGTCCAAGGATTGGCTTGTTCCTTTCTGAATATAAACATTCGTTCTTTAGTTGGTAAGATTCTAGCAAAATCTAGTAATGGCCAATGAAGAATTATCAAGGTTTTGGCAACAGTCACCCAATATCCAGTGGTGGACCGGGTCTGACAGTTCACAGAGCCTCCATTCTGATTCTGGCTGTCGAGCTACACAGACATGTTCTCTATGCTCTCCAACAGGAGTGTTGAGCAGACCTGCTCTGTAGTTGAGGCAAGTCCACTTGCTTGGAATAAGGTAAAGCTACTCCGTTCCTTAAAAGGTGCACCCTATGATTGTTAGGGCGAACTTCATATAGGGACCCTACCTTGAAAATGGTATTTCTGCTTTGGTAAAACATATTAGCAAGCTGCTTGGGCACACCTTCAACATCATTCATTTGAAGTGGGTGGAGGCAGGTCTCTCTCTCCTCCATTCCAGTTTTTGTCGCTAAAACTCAGAATCCTTCTGTGCCTGATTCAATATTTCTGTCTATCCAAGTTATGAGTCTTAGGGATGTAACTGATGACCTTGACCAGCTTTTACTGTGTCCTGTGAGAGCTCTAAGGTGTTATTTGATTTGCAGTGTGACCACAAGACCTTGGCTACAACACCTTTTTGTGAGCACAGGAAGAACCATAAAGAAAATAAAAAATACGATCTCATAGTTTTGTTTAAAGGGAAAAGTGATCTCCTGAGCACTTTCTTCATCTTTTGCAGAAGGATCACAAGTTAGATCTCGCAATGTGAGAGGCATCAGGATATCGCTAGCGATCAGGAGGAATTTCTGTCTTGCAGTTCTCCTAGTAGCGTCAGTTGACCTTCACTGCCAACTATATGCACGATGCGTCTCGCAGATTCCTAGAAACTTTTACACTAGAGCCTCTTGTAGCTGCTCAGCAGGTGGTATAAGGAACATTGGCTGCTCTCAAAGAACCAGTAACTGTGAGTTGAGGGCTGAGGTTCCATATAAAACTGGGATTAAACTGAAGAATTGCTTGTCTTTAATTTTTAATCTTCCCCTTCCTTGGAGTACAGCATCCTAAGACCTCCCCCAGCTGGATTTGATATCAGTCAGGTAAGCCCAGACTGCCTATAGCTATTCCATGCTTAAGCCTGAGAATCTTTTGCCCACACTCCGTAGAAAGGGGAGTGGGATGTAGCCAGGCAAATCCATAATCTTGAGATAGACTTCAAGTTTCAACATCTTCAAATCCTCAACTAGCCAGGCCTACTACACAGTATTCTGCTTGAGTTCAACACTTTTACAGCCAGGGCTGTGAAACCCGCTGGTACAACTGTGGGAGTTTGTGGTGTAAGGAAGGAACCCTTCTCGTACACATCCGAGATGCTAGAATTTATGGTTCCGGGGTGAGCTTCCAGCCAGTTGGAAAAGGAGACTTCCCCCCAAGTGTTGTAGGAACAGATCACAAATTTTAAAGTAATTCGTATTTTTCCTAACTATAACTTGAGTTCTTTACTTGCCTGCCATCACCAGCTTCTGATAGAGTCCCAGGCTTTGTTTTAAGTGAATTGCTTGTGAGCAAGGGGGTGGGGGGTGGCTCAGTCACCTCCATGCTACTAATAGCATGTTGTTACACCTTTTTTTAAATTTTAACTGCCATGTTCCCACTTTGCTGTTTTCAATCCTCATATAGTAAAGGACTCAGGTTTACATAGTTAGGAAAAATACAAATAACTTTTAAAAATTTCAGATTTTTTAAAGTCTGTACACCTTTCTTGCATTATATTAACAAGAAAAAACATAGAGTAAAATTACCAATTAAACAATAGTATCAATAGTAATGATAATAATATACTAATTGTGATAATAATAGTAATGAAAAAATAGATGGAGGTGGTAAAGAGGGTCTGTGTGTTGTGAAAACTGATACTACAGAACACTACTGAAAACATTACACATATCATGATATTTCTGTACACCTGTTAAACAACTTGAATAGTGGGGTGGGGACAAGGATACAGACTGGGGTTTACTCATACTCCATCAAGTTGTCGTCGTCATCAAATTCATCATTATTACTGCTGTCATCTGCCTCCTGTCTTTTAGCAGCATCCTGTTGTACCAGGATATCCTTGTAGTATTGAACATTATTAGCAGTAATAAACGTGAGGAGGTTTTTGAGGTGTTTGACCTTGGCAGACTTGAGTTTGATTGGGCCACTGTACTTTGGGTGCAAGGTCATTGTGCTCCAATTGAATGTTTGCAGTGAGTACTTTTTATTGCAAATATTGCACCCTTTCAGTAAGCTGACCTTTTTGAAGTCCTCTGTATCACTGTATGTCTCCTTCATGCAGTAGGCTTCGGGATGAAGAAAAATGTATTGTATAACCATGGTAGCAGTGAAGTTAATTCCTTCTGGGGTTCTTACAGTGATTGATTTTACGAGCCCATAAACGCCGACGAAATCCTTGGTTTCTATGTCAACATCATGGAAGCCAGTCTGGATTGCATCTCGAATGAGGGTTTTATATAGCATACTTCCTGCTTTTCAACTCCCCGCTATTGAAGTGCCAATTGCAGGGCATGTAGGAATGACCCAGGCCAAGGTGTACCTGGTTTATACCGAGAAACTTCTCTTCATGTAGTAGCGGCAACAGCATTAGGGACAAATTAATCTTTTCATTATACCGAAAAACTTCTTTTCGTGTAGTAGCGGCAACAGCATTAGGGACAAATTAATCTTTTCGTTATACCGAAAAACTTCTTTTCGTGTAGTAGCGGCAACAGCATTAGGAACGAATTAATGTTTCGTTCTGTCCAGCGCAGTTTTCTTAAACTAGGAATGGACTGGTTTCCTCCTTAGCATTATGATAAAGCTCCAGGTACTTTATAAAGCAGCTGGCAACCTCTACACTGCCTCTCTTTCCTGAAACTTCATGCCAGACAAACATAGTTGCCTTATTAGTTTTCATGTTTGTCACACAGAAATTACAAGTCATTATTTTCCTCTTGTACGTTGTTCTGTCATTAATGTTTGTGGAGGTCAAAGCATAGTGGCAGACAGGTGTGTTTGTTATATTTACCCCCCTAAAAGTGTGTCAGGGTTTCCAGGCTTTGTTTTGTGAGAATGCTGTGTTCTTCTAAAGCAGATTATATTTCTTGTAAATCTGCTTGTGGGGCATTCTCAGCTCGTTTGCACGCTAGCTATTTGTTGAACAGGTCTCAGAAGGCACATATTTTGGTTTTTACAGGCGGGAACCCGATATTGAACCGTGTGCTCACTACAAAGTAATGTTGCTTTCCTTATTTCGTCATTTAGGTACTTTCCATTATTCAGCCTCAGTACATCATGTAAAATTTAGTCATGTTGAGCTCACTTGCCAAGTACTTTCGATTTGGGGATGTAGCATAAGTGTAATGGGACGACACTTTTGGAATAGAACTCATGCGTTCTATCAATTCCAACACCCATTGATCTTTTTTTAGTTCATGGTGTATTTCCCTCTCTTGCTGCAGTAGGGGTACCATTGGCAGTCACTTTACTTACTGCTGGATGTATACGCACTTCACTAAGAGCAAATATTGCTAAAAACCCACCTTTGCACACCTTTATTTTTTATTTAACCATGCATTCACGTGTCTGTGTACGCCAGTAGCTTCATCTCCAAGAGGTCTATGCTGCCTTTTTACATGTTTAGACTGCACTAATGTCCTGATATATGCATTCTACTTACGATAATCAGATATACCCCAGAAATCCCCAAACGCTTCCTCTATCACTGGCATTGTTATTTAATCAAAATGGACCTCTTTTCATGGATTACCAATTTTTTTTGGTCGTGATTTCTTTCCCAGTCGCCCAGATCATGTACTCCTGGCCCACCTTACACTGCAATTTAACCGCATGTTTTTTTCATTTCACAACATTTTATCTTATATTTGCGGCCGAAAGAGACGATATCAAGATTTAACAGTAATAAGACTTAAATAAAACAAGTAAACACATGGTGATGTTTAACGAGTACACGCTACAACTAGCGCGAAAAGCATGGACTCCCACAAGAGGTATGTATGACGGGTGGTGATTGGCTACTGAGATGCACTTCCTGGGAATAAATCTAATTGGCCAAGAGACGGCTAAGTGCCATCTAGTACAATTTTCCATTGGCCATTAGCTTCAGGCAGGACTTGAGCATCTATGGTCCTAACACTGTGAAGATGTTATTCACCTAGTCTTCTAAGGGAATTTTGATCCTATTGACTTGGAAATAAGTGTTGTTAAAGTTCTAGCTTTGTGAGTAGAGTTTTAACTAATCCATTGTACTATGAAACACTGTTTTAGCTGAGGTGGCGCTGAGCTGGTCTCGTTTTACGTGGCTCATGTTTAACTGCTCTTTAGCCAAGCTTCATTGCAATTATCATCTAATTTTTAATATGTTCTCTTTGGTCTCCTATAGGTTCTGATGTGTGTAAGCTGAACCGATTCACAGTTTGAATGATTGCTTTGTTAGAAATGAGACTTGGTAATCTTATATAGTTGTGCTCTGTTGTTAATTTGAAAAGATTGAATTATAGAAGGTAAAGAAAATCTTATTGAATATGTAAATATCACCCACGAAGGGCATTTAATACCGAATTCTATCTTGGGAATATATATCCACTTGGAATTCATTTTATGGTAACAGCTTCTGGACGGGTGGAGATTCGAACCCCTACCTGTTCGGCTGGAAACCATGCCTGCCAGTGACCATACCGACTGAACTATCAGGAGATATAAAATGAATTCCAAGTGGATGTATATTCCCAAGATAGAATTCGGTATTAAATGCCATTCTTGGGTGATATTTACATTGATTGAAACCACGTGTGCTTGTGATATATATTCATTATTGAATATGTTTGATTCAATGGTGGTTGGGGAACCAGTATCACAACATTTTTGTATTGTTATAGAAATTTTTCATTGATATGAAAAGACTTTGTCATTAGTTATACTTAACCACTGCATGTCCTTTTCATTTCACAAAGTCTCGATGGCTGCCATACATCATTCTGTCTCATTACGCAGAGGAAGAAATTTTTTGTTGTGTTTTTGTTTGTGTTAGAAAGATTACTTTTATTTTTCTTTCTTCTCAGAATTTATGTGGAAATTTTACCCTTATCTTTCAGATACACGCCTAGGTTTTGAGAAGCGGGAAAACATACTACGTCGTGAAAACAAAGACCTAATGTTACGAGCACATGAGTTGGAAGAGCAAAACAAAGCGCTTTTGGATAATTTCACTCAACTCTCTGATAAAATGGCAGCTATTCAAGCCAAACTCTCATCTACAGAAGTAAGTTTTTGCATTAATGAGTAATGTCATTTGCTCAAATACCTTTTTTTAGGTTTTTGTATTTTTTATTGTAAAGATCAGTTAACCTTTCCAACATACACTGATGTACAGATTGATGGTTCCACTATGTAAGTAATTTTCTACCTATGCTTGAATTAAATTTCTTTGCTAGCTGTATAAACAAGAACGAAACTGGAACATAATCACAACTGATAACTTTAGTTCAGTTTTTCAATTACAGTTAACCCTTTTACCCCCAAAGGACGTACTGGTAAGTTTCACAAAAGCCATCCCTTTACCCCCATGGACGTACCGGTACGTCCTTGCAAAAAAAATGCTATACAAATTTTTTTTTTTCATATTTTTGATAATTTTTTGAGAAAATTCAGGCATTTTCCAAGAGAATGAGACCAACCTGACCTCTCTATGACAAAAATTAAGGCTGTTAGAGCAATTTAAAAAAAATATACTGCAAAATGTGCTGTGAAAAAAATAACCCCCTGGGGGTTAAGGGTTGGAAATTTCCAAATACCCCGGGAGTAAAAGGGTTAACTTATTCCCACATTTCATATAATTCAAAGATGGTAAATTTTACACCAAATTTCTTAACCACTATAAATTGTCAAAGAATACAAGTAAGACCTAAAAATTTAGAGTCAGAAATCATCAAGTAAAGCTTATTAGTAAGAAAAAAGTTAAAATCTAAAATTTAGCCCCAGAAATCCGAAAATAATACTGTACAGTATTAAGAATTGCTAAAGACCATGAGTCAAAACCGGAAATTTTGTTATAAATTGTCCAATACAGCGTAATGTTAAAAAACACTATTCAAAATTTGAAATTTAGCAGCAAATAATACTGTACAGCACAGTGAATTTTAACAATACTCTGTTAGTTATATGTGAACGTATTCTCAATACTGTTGACATTAGCTAACAATAAATTGAAGTAAAATACAATCGGTAATTGCTGCTGTTAAATAGACTGTAAATTGATAATAGAAAAGTGCCATAATGCTTAAATGAAGCCCAATTAACATTGAAAACCATGAATTTTTAGGCTGCTTTGAGAGAGAGAGAGAGAGCGACTGAAATATCAGCTGAAGAAATCAAATGCTATGATTTTGTGTATGTTTCTTTCACTAAAATAAATCTGTGAATTGCCCCGGAATTCACGATATAGTGATGTAAATTTCATTCTTAAACTCAGGGTTATTAAATATAATATGTAGTTAATAGAATAATATATACTGTAGTTAATGAAATATGTAGTTAATACAATTGTTTCAGGTAAAATACAGTAATTTAGTTGAAATATGAAAAAATTTATGGAATTAGTGACTTGAAGGGAAAAATTTTGGCATGCACCGGTTTTCATAAACAAATTCAGCGAATAACTAGAATTGACTATGGGGTTTAATATGAAATGTGTTTGCTTAATTTATATTTGTTCTGACACAAATACAAACCTTTCTTCTTTGTATAGGAGATAGAAAATATCGCAAGCGGCTGCATAGCCACCAAAGCTTTTAGCAAGTGGGTAGTTAGGAAGCAACCCCCCCTGCTCACTCACATCAACCCAACTTTTCTTTTAGGCATGGTTGAGAGCAGATGTTCTCTGCCATGCTCCTGAAACTGGCTTTCCCAATAGAGATTTTAATAATTTTCTTTTTCTCTTTTAAGGTGTGATTAGTTAACCATGAGAGTCCCCACATGTGTTCATTATTGCATGATAGGCTGCTATTTTGGCACTTTTGTCAGTTTTTGAAGTCGGATCCGAGCTGGCTTTACCTTTTTTGCAGAGGACACTCTTGCACAAAGGTGTCTCCATGCACCGAGTGTCAGGAGTGGTCATCCTTTAAGTGGGAGTGTTATGGCAGGAGGAGTAAGAAGTCTTAAAGGGATTCTTAACCTTTGGGGTCTTCCTCAAAGTCCTAGAAATCCCAATGATTTCCTCCCTCATGTGGTACCTTTCCCTCTTCCTCTTCTCTTTCAGCGTCCTCTGGCTGTTGATCGAGCAACAGTGGTGACCCTTTAAGGAGGTGGACCAACTGATGCAATTTTTTTCACACATACATACATATACATACATACATACATACATAAATACATACAGAGAAGTGGGAGTGTGTGTGTTTAGGCTTTGCATCCCATTCTCAAACCTACAATAGTGTCCAAAGAATCCCTCTTACTGCAGGAAATCTTCAAAGTGCCTTCTGCAAGCATGCCAGCTTCAAAAGATCTTGCAACAGTTTTGCAGGTCTTGAGAAGGCTTCAGTTTCCTCCCATGCCTCAGAGATTTTGTAGCTCCGAAGGGACCAAGGCTGCTCCTACAAGTAGAGCTGGGTCCATTCCCTTTCAGGAGCCAGCTCCTCTGGCTCCAACGCAAAAGCATGCTCCTATAAAGAACGTTTCCCATTAAGCTGAACCCAAAACATCGAAAGAAGAGGCAAGTCACGCCTCCTCCTGGAGACACCTTTCACCACAGGACCTACAGGGGATTAAGATCTTGGAGGGAAATGTCATTTGTTAACTCGTACAGCATTTGTTACATATAACATATACAGTACGGTCCCGAATTATGCGTGTTCGAATTATACTATTTCTTCTTTATGATCAGAGATAAACATAAACAAAACGTTGGTTGTCGTTTTCTATTGTGCTTTTTGGTGTATTTAGGAAACGCATCATATAAAATCGCCTTTATTTTGATAATTCTGGATTTTCAATGATACAACAAAAGCTAGTCTATAGAATGATGGTTTTGCTATTCACCAGTTGTTTTATACAATAGATATGACAAACATTAAAATTTGTCTGAATTTTGGGTCGTGTTATATCGGGAAATATATGGTGTTTACACCCATCCTGGTTGTAATTTTAACCATTTTTCAAATTATTAGAACTTTAAAGTATACTAAATGTTTGATTTATTTACAAGAACAATTTGATATTATAAAGAAATACTGTATAGTACATAGAAAGTATTGGAAATAGGTAGTAAACACGTTAGAATAGGCAAGTTGCTGGTTGCCATGGCCCCAATGGAATTATTTCTGTTGTGTGTTTCGAAATATACGGTTTTCCATTTATACGAGGTCATTGATCGACCAAATTCTCGCATAATTCGGGACCCTACTGTATTTCTGGATTTGAGGGAAGTGGCTCATCATTGCTTAGTAAATAGCCCTGAAATATTAGGATTTATGTGCTTATGGTCCCTAGTGGGGATGTATTACGGCTGAAAGCTTATACCAAGTCATAATAAACTTGATACGAATCATAGTTTCTGGAAAAAATAACTTTTAAAAAAAATTGAAACTACTCTCTTTTGTTTATTGACCAGAATTTTCTATTCAAACATAAAAAGGAGATTTTATGCTCTTAAAAATTTATAGAACACTTGGAAATTTAAAAAAAACATAGAAAATAGTATTAATTGATATTATCAATAGGTTTGGGAAAAAATGAGGCTTTGTTAAGAAAGTTATCTTTAACCCTTTTACCCCCAAAGGACGTACTGGTACGTTTCACAAAAGCCATCCCTTTACCCCCATGGACGCACCGGTACGGCCTTGCAAAAAAATGCTATAAAAATTTTTTTTTTTCATATTTTTGAGAATTTTTAAAGAAAATTCAGGTATTTTCCAAGAGAATGAGACCAACCTGACCTCTCTATGACAAAAATTAAGGCTGTTAGAGCAATTTGAAAAAAATATACTGCAAAATGTGCTGGGAAAAAAATAACCCCCCGGGGGTTAAGGGTTGGAAATTTCCAAATAGCCTGGGGGTTAAAGGGTTAAAAATTTTTAAATCATGAAAATCAGTTGAAAAACAAAAGCGTAAATTAAGTTAGAAAATGATCCCAAAATAACGTTTCAATGGGTCTGATTCACGCCCCTTACGCATGCATTTACTTAACAAGACTTCATCTTTCCAGTTGCCATCAGCTGATGCCATGAATATATCCATTTCCGAAGATGAAACTCGTACTTCTGAGCAACTTCGTGAAGTTATTAAATATCTACGTCGCGAGAGAGATGTCGCTGCTGGAAAGTATGAAGTAGCAGAAGCCGAGACACAAAGATTGGCTGCTCAGAAGAAGTTACTGGAAACTCAGATAAATGATCTTCAGAAGAATCTCACTTCAGAAAGAGAGAAGAATAAGGTATGAATAACAATTATCGATTTATTGTTTCCAATATATCTGTAATTGCATATTTTAGATACAACATAATTGTACTGTAATTGCATATTTCAAATACAATATGCAAATATCACCCACGAATGGCATTTAATACCGAATTCTATCTTGGGAGCTGTTACCATAAAATGAATTCCAAGTGGATATATATTCCCAAGATAGAATTCGGTATTAAATGCCATTCGTGGGTGATATTTACATTAATTAAAATCACGTGTGCTTGTGATATATGTTCATTCAAATACAATATATTTTTAATTTCATATTTACAAAATATTTTTAATTGCACATTTTGAATAGATGAATAAAATTAAGAATTTTGTATTGAGGTAAATATTTTTTTTATCAACTGTTATTAGAAGACCCTTTCATCATCCCTAAATTTTTTCAGTCTTCACTGGAGAGCGCTAGTAACTATGGTGAACTGATGCGTAAAGTGCTCACTGTTGATGCCCTGGCAGACAGTAACCGACTGTTGCGGGAAGAAAAAGAATCCTTGGAAAGTCTTTATGAGGAGTACAAGGCTAAGTGTGAGGTTTTGGAGAAGCAAATTGAACCTATGAATGAGAGAAATAAAAATAACTTGAATAAAATAGAAGCGTTAATGGTAAGTGAATTACTGTTCTGTTTTAATGTTTTTAGTTTTTTTTATTATTTAATGTGTTTAACATAACATTTATTTTTTTGGGTATATACATTTAACATAACTCATTAATTTTATGAATAGAACTTACCTGGCAGTTATATATATATAGCTATAGTCTCTGACTTTCGGCAGAACTTTTCAAAAATCGCGGCAACCGCCTTGTGGTGGTTGTGCGGTTAGGTGGTTAACATCCCTTACAGGGTGGTACTTGGAATCATTCCCGTTTTCTGTTCTTCAGATCATCTCTGTCGGCCGGATCGACAACACGTTGGTCTGTCATTAGAGTTTTTTCTTTCGCTTTCCCTGTATCGCTGTACCAGTCTGCCATTTGGTGAAGTACAGTACACTGATTTGGGGATTCGGCAATCGTGTTTTTTTTATTTCTGTGCTTTTTTGCTTATGATCATTATGAGTGATAAACTTCATTTCCGTGTGTGTGCGAATGAGGAATGCAAGGTGAGGTTGCCGAAAATGTCGGTAGACCCTCACACCGTGTGTTTGGGTTGTAGGGGTTTTGAATGTGCACTTAATAACAGGTGCGAGGAATGTAAGATTTTGAATGAAAAGGATTGGTTGGCTATGAAGCGCTATGTGCGTAAACTAGAGCTCGATAGAGTTAGGAGAGCTTCTAGGTCTAAATCTAAGTCTGTTAGCGAACTTAGTGTTGATTTATCCTTTGAACCTGTAATTAATTCCTCTTTGGAAGTTGTTCCTTCCCCTGAGATAGTAACTCCTGCCCCTTCTACAGGATCCGTATCTGCGGATGACCCTCGGCACGCCAGGATGGCTGCCGAGTTGAAGGCCATTAAAGAGCAACTTACGGCCTTTAAAGGTAAGCCCAGTGAAAGTGATATTAGTGCTTGTGAAAGTGCAGTGGAGGTGGCGACTGACAGAACTTGTCATTACCCTACATGAAGACCTCTACTAAGCTCCCAAGACCAAGGGAGAAGGTACGTCGACAACCAAAACGGGGTGAGAGGTACATATCCTCGGTCAGCCGTCTCCTCAGACAGTCTTGTTGCCAATTCCCAGGCTGCGCTTGACCGCCACGGAAAAGGCGTGTCGGACGTGATGGTTTCTTCTCCGAATCCCTCTCCCAGACGCAAATGGAAGTTTGAGGCGTCAAGACCTACGAAGAGGAAGTGGAACCGGGAGGAACTGTCTCGTTCTCACTCTGCCGGTTCTAGTAGCTATGAACCTTGTCCTTCAGAGGACGATTTAGACTCTGTGCCTGTGAAGAGGACGAAATCTAGGTCCGCAAGACGAGATAGAGCAGCCGAAGATCCTTCTCCTTCCACGAGCGTTATTCGTCAGCCCTCTCCATCGGGACCGCAAGACCCAGTAGAAGTCGCTAAGTCTTTCATGTCAGTCATGCAGGAACAGCTTTTTTCGTTGGTTCAAGCGTTTAGCCGGCCCCACGCCCAGTCTGACAGACGTAAAGACGACTCTTTGCCAATCAAGAAGTTAGCTTCTAAGAGGGAACAGAGTTCCTCTCCTAAGGAACCCTTGCGCGCTTCTTCGAAGACACGACACCGCTCTGCTTCCTGTTCTGCTCGGCGCCAGGACGATACCGCCTCTCTCTCTCGACGCCAGGACGATGTCAGCATGCTTCTTCAGGACGAAACTTCCTCTAGTCACCAGGACGATACCGCCTTTCGTTCTCAATGCCAGGACGATACCGCCTCTCATTCTCGACGCCAGGACGATACCGCTTCTCGTTCTCGACGCCAGGACGACACTGCCTCTCGCTCTCGGCGCTAGGACAATACCAGCCTGCTTCCTCAGGACGATACTGCTTCTCGTTACCAGGACGATAGCAGCTCTCGGCGTAAGGACGCCTCCCCCTCTCACCATCAGGACGCTTCCTCCTACCGCACCAAGGACTCTTCTAGCCCTCGGCGCCAGGACGCTGCCTCTTCCCAGTGCTAGGACGACACCTACGCTCTGCGCCAGGACGCAAGCGGTTCTCGGGGTCAGGCTGCTTGCAGCCCTCTACTTCAGGACGAATCTTTCGATATGCCTTTGTCGGATTCTAGGGAGCCTTCTTCTTGAACGAAGGATGTTGTAGAGGTGGATCAGGATCTTGAGGAGGTCTCTGATGACGAAGACAAACCTGCTGACGCTGCTGGCGACTACAAGGTTCTCTCTCGCTCCCTCCTTGAACTGTATGGGGAGGAGTTTCAACCTGCTGCTCCGCGATCTCTTCAATCTCAATTTAGCAGGAAGGCGGCCAAGAAACAGTTGGCCTTCATCAAGATGAAACTTTCCATTTCTGCAAAGAAGGCGCTTGCGAAAATTGATGATTGGATGAAAGAACGGAGGCGCTTGCGAAAATTGATGGTTGGATGAAAGAACGGAGGCAAGCAGTTAAGACTTTCTTCTCGTTTCCACCAGCTCGTCTTGCTTCGAAGGCTGGCATGTGGTATGAGACTGGGGAACCTCTGGGTCTGGGAGTTTCTGCCTCCTCCAAGGGTGACTTCTCGGGCATCGTGGACTCGGCTAGAAGGCATGCTCTCAACTCGGCCAAGGTTATGTGGTCGATGTTGGAGCTGGATCACCTCGTCAAAGGCATTTTTAGAGCCTTAGAGGTTTTTAGCTTTTTGGACTGGGTGGCCAGGAAGACTGAGCAGATGGAAGGAACTCAAGACCTAACCAGTATTATGTCCTGTGTGGACAAGGCCCTTAGGGATGGGGGTAATGAGTTGGCTTCGCTGTTTTCAGCTGGAATCTTGAAGAAGAGGGCCCTGCTTTGCTCTTTTGCTTTGAGATCTTTAACCGTTGCACCGAAGTCTGAGCTTCTTTACGCCCCCCTTTCGCAACATCTTTTTCCTGAGTCCCTTGTGAGAGACATTACGCTTTCTCTGGCCCGGCCCAAAAGGCCACCCAAGACCTTTTATTACGTTCAGCTCGTAAGCCCTTGACAGCTGGTCCTTGGACTTCGAAGCGGGAGGAAAAGAAATTCCAGCAGCCCTTTCGAGGCAGGACTACTTCAAGACCTGACTTTAGAGGAAGAAGGCAAGAGTCAGGAGCAAGATCGAACAGAGGTTCGTTCAGAGCTCGCTCCAGACAACAATAGGCGCAAGACTGTCACGTTTTTGGCAGTCTTGGAAGAGAAGAGGGGTGGACACTTGGTCCCTCTTAGTCATCAAGGAAGGATACAAGATCCCCCTTCTGAAGAAGCCTCCTCTCTCAGATACTCCGCTAACCTTAGTAGTGCAGTACACAGATCCGGGGAAACATAAGGCTCTCCTGGATCTAGTCGACCAAATGCTGGACAAGGGAGCGATAGAACCGGTTCGGGATCTATCCTCCCCAGGCTTTTACAATCGCCTGTTTTTAGTGCCCAAGAACTCGGGTGGATGGAGACCCGTCCTGGATGTCAGCTCTCTGAACGTCTTTGTGGAGAAGACGAAGTTCTCCATGGAGACGACTCAGTCTGTGCTGGCATCAGTACATCTCAATTTGCAGGACGCGTATTTTCATGTCCCCATCCATCCGACTTCAAGGAAGTACCTGAGATTTGTAATCCAGGGCAAGTGCTTCCAGTTCAGAGCGCTTTGCTTCAGTCTCAGCGCGGCTCCTCAAGTCTTCACCAGGATAATGGCGAATGTGGCAGGCTGGCTGCATCAAGAGGGGATAAGGGTATCTTTTTATCTGGACGATTGGCTGATACGTTCACGATCGAAGGAGAAATGTCTGGAGGATCTATGAAAGACTCTTATGATGGCTCAACATCTAGGCCTGGTCATCAACAGGGAGAAGTCTCAGACCAAGCCGAATCAGACTATTCTCTATTTGGGGATAGTTCTGAATTCAGTTCTTTTTCGGGCTTCTCCCTCTCAGGAAAGACAGACCAAGTGTCTCAAGAAGGTCTGAAGTTTCCTGGACAAGAAGAGGTGCTCAGCGAAGGAGTGGCTGAGTTTGCTGGGAACTCTCTCCTCACTCGAGCAGTTTATCTCACTGGGGAGACTCCATCTACAGTAAGGCCTCTACAGCACTTTCTTTCAAAGATGTGGAACAGAAAGACACAGGAAGACTCCTTCTCCTTCCCTATTCCAGCAGAGGTCAAGGATCATCTGAAGTGGTGGCTAGATCAAGCCTTGTTGGGGGAAGGGATCTCCCTGTACAAGAAAAACCCAGACCTAGTGTTGTTTTCAGATGCATCAGAGTCAGGTTGGGGAGCAACACTAGGAAGCAAGGAGGTCTCAGGCTCTTGGGAAGAAAGTCAGTTGGGATGGCATATCAACAACAAGGAGCTGATAGCCATTCTTCTAGGGCTAAAGGCCTTCAAAGACTCGGTTTCAGGGAAGATTGTGGAGGTCAACTCAGACAACACCACAGCTCTTGCTTACATCAGGAAGCAAGGGGGGACTCACTCTCTGTCTCTGTTCAAAACAGCAAGGGAGCTCCTTCTTTGGGCAAAGGAGAACAAGGTAGATCTGCTGACGAGATTTGTACAAGGACAGAGGAATGTGAGGGTGGACATGCTCAGCAGGAAAGGGCAGGTTCTTCCCACAGAATGGACCCTCAACCAACAGGTCTGTCAGAGTCTCAGCAGGCTGTGGGGTAGACCCTTGATAGACCTTTTCACCTCCAACTTGAACAAGAGGATCCCCAACTATTGCTCCCTAGTTCCGGACAAGGAGGCAGTAGCGGTGGACGCCTTTTTGATGGATTGGACGGGGATGGACACATATGCCTTTCCCCCCGTTCAAGATCGTCAATCTGGTCATCAGGAAATTCGCCCTCCTCGATTTGGGACGAATGATCCTGGTAGCTCCATTCTGGCCAACGAGAGAATGGTTTACGGAAGTGGTAGACATGTTGATGGATTTCCCAAGAAGCCTTCCTGCAAGTCCAAAGCTGCTCAGACAATTCCACTTCGAGAGGTATCATCAAAACCCCCTCGCTCTCAAACTGACTGCCTTCAGACTATCGAGAAGCTTGTCAGAGCGAGAGGATTTTTGGTGCAAGCTGCGAAAGCTATCGCCAGAGCGAGGAGGGTCTCTTCACAGAGAGTCTACCAATCCAAGTGGGAGACTTTTAGAGCTTGGTGTAGGAAGCACAAGGTTTCCTCATCCACTACCTCTGTGAGCCAGATTGCAGATTTTTTGTTATACCTCAGGCAGGATACTAAGCTGGCAGTGTCCACAATCAAGGGGTACAGAAGCATGCTCTCTACAGTCTGTCGACATAGAGGCTTAGATTTGTCTCTCGATAAGGACTTGCAAGACCTCGTGAAGTCTTTTGAGACAACCAAACAGGTTCAGTTAAAGCCCTCTTCTTGGAACCTTGATGTGGTTCTTAAATTTCTTTGCACCAAGAGATTTGAACCCATCTCACAAGCTTCTCTTAGAGAGGTTACGAAGAAAACCCTCTTCCTTATGGCCCTAGCCACAGCTAAAAGGGTCAGTGAGGTCCATGCGATTGAAAAACAGGTAGGCTTCAATCAGAATGGAGCGGTTTGTGCCTTAAGAATGGATTTCCTCGCCAAGAACGAGAACCCTTCAAAGCCCTGGCCAAGGACTTGAGGTTCCTAACCTTAGTAACCTAGTGGGTCAAGAGCAAGAGGGGCTCCTCTGTCCATTTAGAGCCCTCAAAGCTTACTTGTCTCACACTAAGAATGTGAGAGGCTCTTCTACCTCCTTGTGGTGCTCGGTGAAAGATCCGCAAAAGCCCCTTTCAAAGAACGCTTTGTCTTTTTTCCTGAGGGAAGTTATAAGAGAAGCGCATCTCTTGTGTGAGGAAGAGCACTTCAGCCTTTTAAAAGTGCAGGCTCACGAATTGAGAGCCATAGCGACTTCGCTTGCTTATCGCAAGAACATGTCGGTCAGACAAATTATGGATACAACGTTCTGGAGAAGTAACTCTGTGTTCGCCTCTCATTACCTCAGAGAGGTAAGAGTGGATTGTGAGAAATGCTATACCTTAGGCCCATACGTAGCTACGGCTTCTGTATTAGGCAAAGGAGTTACTACCTCCCCTCAACCTTAGTTTTTGTATGCCTGTGTGTGGGTTGGTGTTTTTAATGGTTGTCTGAGGACGTCGACTTGTGGTACAGTCATCTCAGTCTAGATGAATAATTGATATCTATTCTGAAAAGGTTAGGTGGTTAGTTTTTGTAAGGTTACAGTTTTTGATATAAGGGTAGTAGGTAGTCCTGAAGTCTAGTCAGATTGTTGGTCTCACCCCGTTGACAGACTCGATTGAGTGGTTTCAGCATGGCAGGTCCTATCCTGGCAGGTCCTATCCTGGCTGACATTCCTAAGGGAAAGCGACTCAAGAGGCAGGAACCTTTGAAGTCAGATACCTTAGCAGGTAAAGAATCAAGGTGTTTTTTATCCTAAAACTTTTTGATGTTTCCCCAACGATGTTTACTGTCTATCACCCTCCTCCAAGTGTGTGAATCAGCTATATATATATAACTGCCAGGTAAGTTCTATTCATAAAAATGGAGTTTTTATGAATACTTACCTGGCAGTTATATATATATTCTAAGGCCCACCCACCTCCCCTCAGGAGACAGGTCGGGTATAGATGATTTGAAGAGCAGAAAACGGGAATGATTCCAAGTACCACCCTGTAAGGGTTGTTAACCACCTAACCGCACAACCACCACAAGGCGGTTGCCACGATTTTTGAAAAATTCTGCCGAAAGTCAGAGACTATAGCTATATATATATAACTGCCAGGTAAGTATTCATAAAACTTTGTTTTATCATAAAAACTCCATGTTTGCGTATGTACGTTGGTTTTAATTGAACTTGTATTTTTCAGCTGGAGAAGAAGAGCATGGAAAGTGAGAAAGATTTATACAAGAAAAGGACACAGGAATTGGTTGAGAAACTAAATCATGCCAAACCAGAGGACTTCATGAAACTTCAGTAAGTTGTTTCTTATCATCATCATTATTAGTATAAATACTTTCCTTTACAGATTCTATAGTAGGTGTTATTTCTAGTGTTATAGAAGAGAGATTTGCAGATCTACAGACTTTTTATTTAAATTGAGATTATCTGACCTGTTTAGATAAAAGTTTAAAAGTGGCTTCCAAGGCTGTATAAGCCTTTGAGTAGGGGACTCAGCAGTATGAAGCTTCATCTGTGGTGGAAATGTGGGAGGTTGGGCTGGGGCACCCTAGCAGTACCAGCTGAACTCGGCTGGGTCCCTGGTTAGGCTGGAGGAACGTAGAGAGTAGAGGTCCCCTTTTTTGTTTTGTTTCTTGTTGTCGGCTACCCCCCAAAATTGAGGGAAGTGCCTTTGGTATATGTATGTATGTATGTATGATGAAAAATGGTAAGATGTGTACCTCACTGGTGGGGATAGTCTCTGGGGTGCAAAAAACTTTCAATAGTATCTTCCTCTATTTTTGGCTTTTGGTAGATGTAGAAAAATTAAGGAAGTAGTTGCTCAGGTACATACCAGAACTCAAACTAACTGTCGCTTTGAGGTCCTCTTCTGGGAATACTTAAGTTGTCGCTAAATAGTAAACTGTAGTTTCATCTTCCATTTTCGAATGACATTGTCATGGTTTAAGGGCTATATATGAAGAACTTCAGCTCCTCATTCATAAGTATTTCCCCATAATTGTATTTCTACAGGAGAACAAGCTTATTACAGTACAACCCATGCACTTTCATGTTCATTCAGGTACCTTGTCTTGCATTGATCTTTCCATTGCAAGCTCAAATTGCCTTTTTGATTTTGATCAGGAGAATGTTATATATATATATATATATATATATATATATATATATATATATATATATATATATATATATATATATATATATATATATATATATATATATATCAATAAATAACCCTGAAATGTTATGATTATGATTCCCCTAGTTGAGGAAAAGTATATCTTAAAGCCCATACTTATTCATATTAAATTATAAAAAAAAAAAAACTTTGAAGCCCGATTTCTAAACTCGTGAAATTTTTGGAGAAATATGGGTAATACCTTTTTTGATATTAATTGCTTTTGTCGTTTAAACATTAAAATGTTGGGATTTTTTTAGGGTACCATTCTATTTTTTGAAAAAACTTACATATGAAAAAAAAAAAAACATTTGAAAAGTGACTCCCATATATTGATAAAATAATACATTTAAGATGAAATACAACTAGTAAGAACGTTTAGAACATAAAATCATCTTTCAAATGGTTTTTAGATAAAAAAAAATTGACTGAGAAATAAAAAAGTTGTATGAGTTTGAAGGAATCCCCAAAAAAACAAAAAAACAAAAACATTTTTTTTTAATGGGTCTGAGTCACACCCCTTAATCACTAGGTTGTTTCATTACTTCATTAGGGATTTAAGTCTATTTGAAGAAAAGACAATGAAAATTTTCGTTATTTTAGTTGTAAACATTGATATAACCTAGCTTCCATCCATTGATGGGCCATGTGAATTTCTAATGAGTATAGAAATATATTTATTTTTTATTGAAACTCATTTTTTTATTAACAATGTATTATTTTGATTTGCAGGCAGAACTTTGCAGAACAACAGAAGTCACTCCAGGGAAAAGAAAATGAGCTATCAAAATTGAAATTGCAGGTAAGTTACGAGCATTGTGAAGCCTCCGTTTCATTATTACTCTTCTGAAGCCTGGCGTTTAGTACCAAAATCATGGTGCACACATTGTGAAGGTGTTCATTGGGAATATTGTACAGTATCAGTATTAACCTTTCACACTATGGTTTCATATCCATGATTGTGATTATCATCTGATGTAGTAATTTAGCTTTTTAACCCTTTTACCCCCAGGCTATTTGGAAATTTTCAACCCTTGACCCCCAGGGGGTTATTTATTTCCCAGCACATTTTGCAGTATATTTTTTTTAAATTGCTCTAACAGCCTTAATTTTTGTCAGAGAGAAGTCAGGTAGGTCTCAATCTCTTGGAAAATGCCTGAATTTTCTCAAAAAATTTATCAAAAATATGAAAAAAAAAATTTTATAGCATTTTTTTTGCAAGGATGTACCGGTACGTCCATGGGGGTAAAGGGATGGGTTTTGTGAAACGTACCAGTACGTCCTTTGGGGGTAAAAGGGTTAAAAGACAGCCGTTTAAAGTTTCCCTTGCTTGTGATTATAGATTGTACAAAATGTCTCTTTGGTCCCAGTTGCAATACTTCCTACATTATATGAGTTTGCAGAATTATTTTTATTCCATCTTCTAGACCCTGCATCTCATACAGTTCCACACTCATAATAATATCTTCCCATTGTATTCCATCCGTAAGTATAACATTCTAAGGACATACCTTTTCGAATTCTCTTCCAGCCAGTGCCCATATTTTTGTTGCCGAGTAGTAAAGGCCTAATGTACCCAGCATGATTATTTGTAGATTTTAACCCTTTTACCCCTAAAGGACGTACTGGTACGTTTCACAAAAGCCATCCCTTTACCCCCATGGACGTACCGGTACGTCCTTGCAAAAAAATGCTATAAAAATTATTTTTTTCATATTTTTTACAATTTTTTTGAGAAAATTCAGGCATTTTCCAAGAGAATGAGACCAACCTGACCTCTCTATGACAAAAATTAAGGCTGGTAGAGCAATTTAAAGAAATATACTGCAAAATGTGCTGGGAAAAAAATAACCCCTTGGGGGTTAAGGGTTGGAAATTTCCAAAGAGCCTGGGGGTAAAAGTGTTAATAATGGAGTATTTTTATTTACCAGTCATGAAGCTAAATAAGTTTCATCCTTGCTCTAGCCACTGTATATTCCTGTTCTTTCAAATCTGCTCCATGGTTTGATGTATCCCTAAGGTGACCATAATTCTGTTCCCCTTAAGATTTTCCTATATATTTATACAGGGTTTTCAGCTGCCCTGTCTTCCCTATCTGCTCTTGTTATACATTGGGTCATCTAAAGTATTTTACTGCATGTAGTTTTTTCAATCCAGAGCACTTCATGTCTGTTACTTTTGGTCTACAGTACAAGTTCACCCATACATTCTCACAACTATCTCTTGTCTATATTGCATTCTTGAGTATAGCTGTTCCTTTACTTTCTTTATAGTTACTGTTGAGTTTTTTTTCAGTCTTGTCTTTATTCTAATCTTCCACCATTTAACCTTTTACCCCCGGGCTCTTTGGAAATTTCCAACCCTTAACCCCCAAGTGGTTATTTTTTCCCCAGCACATTTTGCAGTATATATTTTTTAAATTGCTCTAACAGCCTTAATTTTTGTCGTAGAGAAGTCAGGTTGGTCTCATTCTCTTGGAAAATGCCTGAATTTTCTCAAAAAATTATTAAAAATATGAAAAAAAATATTTATAGCATTTTTTTGAAGGACGTACCGGTACGTCCATGGGGGTAAAGGGATGAGTTTTGGGGGTAAAAGGGTTAAACTTTTTCCCCTCCTGACTTTTAGATTTCTCGATACTAACTGCATAAGTATCATCTCTCATGGTCCCTCGTTTTTTGCACTTTCTTCCATTGGCATTAACCTAAATCTCTCAATAACACTCACTGTTTTCACTCTAGATCAGATGGTATGGCAGTACCCTTAGTTTTTGTAATACTGACTTAAATACTTGTCGTCACTCTATCAAATGCCTTACACAGTTCTCCATCGGATTAAGAGTTTGATTTATATTCTGGGATTGGGCTTATAACCTAAAATGCTCATTTATTCCTCTGCGGATAAAAAATTCTGGGTCGTTAATATGGGTTACTCTTAGTCTCGTTTTCTCTATGACCAGACAGTCAAAGGAAAAGGGTTTAATTGCATCCTTCTTATAGTTGCTACACAACCGCTGCACATACAGCGTAGGACACCTGCACATTAAGCTAACTACTACACACCTGTTCGGGAAGATGATGACGTACCTTACGTCCTCATTGCGATCAGACGTCCGCATTTGCCCTCGATACCCTTACAGTGCTTAGTACTTGTGCCTTTTGTGTCTTTAATATTCACCGTCAATTGCATTTCTATCATTTGTGCGTTACAAATTAGCACGTTATGACTAGTAAGCCAAATATTACGTGTTCATGCCCCAATCATAATGAATGTTCCTGTGGTAACTTCATGAGCCTGGTTGAAGTTGATTTGCATCCTTTTTGTCCCTCTTGATGTGGCAAGAAATTTGTTCCCATACTAACAACCCTTCTGTTATTTATGAGTATATTCTTTCAGCAGCAGCTGTAGGTAGCTATTAAACTTTATTTGCGAGGTAGCAAACCTGCCTAACCGCTTAGCGGGTAGGCAAGGGGTGGCTGGGGGTACCCAGCTGTGAGAAGTCACTTTTTATTGCAGGCAGGACTTCTGGGGAACAGGTGATGGCGGGTCAATTTATATAGGTAACTCCAGGTTTGTATTATTTAGGGAAAAATACAAATGATCTCCGAATTTGTCATTTGTTCCCATACTAACAAAGTTTCCGTTATTTATGTGGATGACTCGCTCTTATGTGGGTGGAAGTCCTAGATCTGTGGCAATTGCTAACAAAAAAGTGATACCATGCAGTCAAAGGGTAGGTCAGGTGGGGAACAGCTGTATGGTGGAACCTTCTTAGCATTTTGGCATTTTCAGTTTGTTTATCGTTTTAAAAAATTTCAAAATTTAGACGAAGGATTCTCAACCTGTACTTGGAAAGTATACTTATATTAAATACTGAAAGCTAGTGTTTTAAAGCCACTATTTCAAGTCTTATAACAAATATGTCGAAAATATTGAGTCTAAAGTATACATGTACTGAATTTTATTTGAAGCGTATTGTTTTCTTTCATTGTGCTTTTCAAGTAAAGGGCCCCATGGCTTTAATTTGTTGTAGTTTATAGAGATTTAATTATCATCAGTCCTTTACAAGATAAATTAGTTTAAACAGACATTAGTTGGTGATAAGTGATTTTATCAGAATTTTTTATTATACTTGTCATGTAACTTCTTAAGATATTCTTATTTCTTTTTATTTTACGAGTTTTTTTTTCCTCAGCTTCAACAAGTTCAGAAAAGTCTTCAGATGACCATTGCACAGAAGAATCAGTTTAATAATCAGCTCCAATCTTCTCGCGAAGAGGCTCGAAAACTTGGAGAGGAATCCAGGAAAACAGCTATGGAGAAATCACGCATCCAACAGCAGGTAGGTTTGCAGTATACTATTTTATGATGTGTTGTATGTGAATTAAAAATGGTCTTTATTCCTACATGGATACAAAACCTTCGTCCAGTAATAGAAAATTGTTTAATAATTCTTAAATCTTTCTTCAGTTGACAGATGAAACCAAGAAGCTCACTCTGGAAAAAACAAGAATTCAACAACAGGTATGTTACCTTTTGTCTACACTAAAAAGATTTGTTCCTTGTAAAAGATAGATGATTTGTCTTCGTATTGTTGCTCATTGTTTACAATATTTTCACTTTTAGACTACTAACTTCAATAAAAAGACCAGTAGTATGTATTGAAAAGTATATTGGTACCTTAGAATGCACCTATATATTGACTCACAATCATTCAGACAGAAAGCCGGTTTTATAGATGTTCATATTTTTTTTTGCTTAGTTTGTTCTCTTTCCCACCTCTCATTTTTTTTTTGCCTTTCAGGGTGCTAGAAACCCACTCCTATATGCTTGGAGTTCATAAACATTGTTTCAATAACTTACTAGAATTAAGGAAGCACCCAGATAAGATACTTTGCAAATGACTCGACACTGTAACCAATGGATAGAAATAAATTAAGGGCTGATTTTTCATCTTTTCAGCAGCAAGATTATTAACCCTTTTACCCCCAAAGGACGTACTGGTACGTTTCACAAAAGCCATCCCTTTACCCCCATGGACGTACCGGTACGTCCTTGCAAAAAAATGCTATAAAAATCTGTTTTTCATATTTTTTGATAATTTTTTGAGAAAATTCAGGCATTTTCCAAGAGAATGAGACCAACCTGACCTCTCTATGACAAAAATTAAGGCTGTTAGAGCAATTTAAAAATAATATACTGCAAAATGTGCTGTGAAAAAAATAACCCCCTGGGGCTTAAGGGTTGGAAATTTCCAAAAACCCCGGGGGTAAAAGGGTTAAAAAGTTTGATGTTTTTCCCATTGAAAAGATGAGTTTCATTCCCGTTTTCTATGCTAACTATATTTGTCATTATGCAAGATTTCTAGGGAAATAGATGGGTATTGTCTTAGCCTAAGGTATCCCCACCTAATAAAGTCGGGAAAAATATAGAATGGTGCAATAAACAGTTTGTAGAAAATAAGACTGGTTTTTAAATGTATTTTGCAGCGTTTTGAACGATTTTGATATTTCCTGGCGGAAATCCATAGTTATTGAGTTAGGGTAGGTCAACTACCATAACTGAAAAGCTATGTCTTTGTGATAGGAACTTTACAACATCAAATTCCAAATAAATGTCACAGATATTTGCAGAACTTCCTTCTTTAACCACAGTTTTGCTTTCTATCTTTTACGTTTCTTTCCACCTACCTGGCTACTTTTATTTAATGTTTTATTTTCACCAATATCTTTCACTATGCCTTTTGTCTTCCAGATATTAACTGATGAATATTGACAGGCAATGTTTAGAAATTTTTGTATCATAATGATGTCATCTTAAAGCTAACTTAAATCATTTATTAAGAATAAAGAAATAGTACAGTAAAGTATGTAGGTTGTAAAATTTGTTTTTTTGTGGATAGCACTAACTCATTTTCTGTTTTACTTTTTCTGGTAATTAGTATGATTTCCATTAACCCTTTTACCCCCACAGGACGTAATGGTACGTTTCACAAAACCCATCCCTTTACCCCTATGGACGTACCGGTACGTCCTTTGCAAGAAAATGCTATCAAAAAATTTTTTTTCATATTTTTTATAATTTTTTGAGAAAATTCAGGCATTTTCCAAGAGATTTAGACCAACCTGACCTCTCTATGACAAAAATTAAGGCTGTTAGAGCAATTTAAAAAAAAATATACTGCAAAATGTGCTGGGAAAAAAATAACCCCCTGGGGGTTAAGGGTTGGAAATTTCCAAATAGCCTGGGGTTAAAAGGGTTAACTTCCATATGGGAATTAGAACATTACATTTTAACTTTATAGGGGAAACTCTTACATTTTAACTTTATAGGGGAAACTCTTACATTTTAACTTTATAGGGGAAACTCCTATTTTTTCCATGGTTCTCATTTATTTCTTACATCTAAATGCAAGATAAAAGACTATAAATACATGCTTGTCCTTTTCACTCATTTAATTTATATGTAGCTGTAAATTACTCGGTAGCTATACAGTTATGGTAGTTTTTTATTGACTTCTGGAATTTATAGTTTACCCTGTCCACAATCATATAATGCTTTACAATCATTCAAGTAAGGTAACTGAAACATGGTTCTTTAGCATGTTCAATTGTTTCTACATGTATCAATAGCATGTTCAGTTCTGTCTGACATGTATCGATAAAGTGTCACGAATAGTGTGGGCCTTTTGAAGGAAAACTGCAAACCTAATCATTAAAGATACCTTGTGAGCAACACTGTTTGACTTTTAGATAAAGTTTTAACCCTTTTTACCCCCAAAGGACGTACTGGTACGTTTCACAAAACTCATCCCTTTACCCCCATGGACGTACTGGTACGTCCTTGCAAATAAATGCTATTTAAATTTTTTTTGCGTATTTTGATAATTTTTTGAGAAACTTCAGGCATTTTCCAAGAGAATGAGACCAACTTGGCCTCTCTATGACGAAAATTAAGGCTGTTAGAGCAATTTAAAAAAAAATATATAATGCAAAATGTGCTTGTAAAAAAATAACCCTTGGGGGTTAAGGGTTGGAAAGTTTCAAATTGCCTGGGGGCAAAAGGGTTAAAATATATTTTCACATACAATAGGATTTAATGGAAAGTATGAACAAGGCAGTCTCTCTATTACTGGTAATTTACTTGACTTCAAGGTACAGTATTCAATTCCTTATACAATGTATTGTGCTAATAGCTATGAGGATATCAATTGAGTCTTTCAGTCGAGAAACATGCCAAGTGCCATTTTTAAAAGTGTCAGAAATCACGATTGAAAAATAATAATGATAATAATAAAAATAATAATAATAATAATTATTATATTGATAATAATGATAATAATAATAATAATAATACTGTAATATAAATAATTTGAAAATTGGCAATTTTCAATCGCGATTTCTGACACTTTTTAAAAATGGTGCTTGGCATGTTTCTCGACTGAAAGACTCAATTGTACTTGCGTGACTAGTAACGAAATAAAAAGTTCTATGACTTCTTTATACCTTGAAAATTGATCTTTTCCACATATATAATGAAGAATTCTTGAGAATCCTATTCTTATATTTCCAAGAGAAAACTGTTGATTAGTTTCACAAGCAGAAGAAATAAGAGAACTGTTTCAAGGAGTTACTCTTCTTATGCATTAAATGGCTTTTTCTGTAGGTTGTGAGGTTGCCTCTTCTCTGTCTGTACCTGTCTTTTTGACTTCACTCAACAAAACACTCTGTCTGTACCTGTCTTTTTGACTTCACTCAACAAAACTCTCTGTCTGTACCTGTCTTTTTGACTTCACTCAACAAAACTCTCTGTCTGTACCTGTCTTTTCGACTTCACTCAACAAAACTCTCTGTCCGTACCTGTCTTTTTGACTTCACTCAACAAAACTCTCTGTCTGTACCTGTCTTTTTGACTTCCCTCAACAAAACTCTCTGTCCGTACCTGTCTTTTTGACATCCCTCAACAAAACTCTCTGTCTGTACCTGTCTTTTTGACTTCACTCAACAAAACACTCTGTCTGTACCTGTCTTTTTGACTTCACTCGACAAAACTCTCTGTCTGTACCTGTCTTTTTGACTTCACTCAACAAAACTCTCTGTCTGTACCTGTCTTTTTGACTTCACTAAACTCTCTGTCTGTACCTGTCTTTTTGACTTCACCCAACAAAACTCTCTGTCTGTACCTGTCTTTTTGACTTCACTCAACAAAACTCTCTGTCTGTACCTGTCTTTTTGACTTCACTCAACAAAACACTCTGTCTGTACCTGTCTTTTTGACTTCACTCAACAAAACTCTCTGTCTGTACCTGTCTTTTTGACTTCACTCAACAAAACACTCTGTCTGTACCTGTCTTTTTGACTTCACTCGACAAAAGTCCGGCCTCCATCAGTATATTCCTAGCACCAATTTTAAAATTAAGGCTAACACTTAAGTCCTACTCATGTTCTAATAGAAAGTATTGTCTCTAGCTTTCACAAACTCAAGAGCGTGTGCGTATATTGGAAACAAATGCCCAACAATCAGAGGCTAACCATCAACAAGAAATGAGGAAACTACAGGATCAGTTCTCACATGATAAGCAGCAGGTTTGTAGTGTGCACTAAAAAGATAGTAAAAGCTAAGGCTCTGAAAAAAAAAAAAAAAAAAAAAAACATGCATGCCACAAGCGTCTTTTGTTTCCAGAAAGACGAACTGTTACATGTGTCTTATATCTTAGCTGAATATAATAGGATATGCTGGGTAATAATTTACACCTCAAAACTTTTGCATATATTTTTCAATTGATTTTTGCTATAGATGAATTATAAATACCTCTAGTTAAATGTAATGGGAACTGAATCTCAAGTTATTGACATGTTCTCAGCATTTGAAAAGTCAGCAACTTGTAAATAGCAAATGCTTTGTCAAATGTTTTTATATTATTTGTCCACATGTATTGAATTGAATGTTTACTGTATCTTTTTTTCTCGTAAAGCAGTAAGTGTGACAACGTATAATTTTTACACTCGTGCATTTTTAAATCTAACTACCAAATAAGAAAGTAAGAGTTACTTAGCATTTTTAATTGATATTTACTCTTAATGCTTAATTGCCCAGTTTATATATATATATATATATATATATATATATTATATATATATATATATATATATATATATATATATATATATATATATATATATATATATATATATATATATATATATATATATAAGTACTATAATGTAAAAAATCAACCAAATTAATATAAAGAAAATTTCCTTGTACATTTGGATAATCTACATGATATCATAATCCTAAACAGTGGCAGGTTGGTGTATTTAAATCCACTTCTATGAAAAGAAAAAAGGAAAATTAACGAGGAGGCAATAACTAGTTAAAAGTATAGATGAGGAAGAAAAATGGTAAATACAGGGAAAGGTACATAAAAGGTCAATCAGTTCAATATGGTATTCCATGAATGCAATAATTTTTCAAAAACCACAAATAAAAAGAAATAAGTGAAGCAAGCTTTTTTCTATAATAATTATCAAAATGAAGACTAAAGCATCTCTCTGAAGCATTCAGAAGGTTGAACAGCTTTAGAATTTTATTGTATGTAAAGCCTATATATTTTCAGGAAATGTCTAAGAGAATAGATTTAATGTGTTCAGTGCAGAAATCAATTGTACATTTTTTATGAAATACTGTGCATTTCTTCAAAATGCAGAATTGTCTTAGAATTTGCAGTCAAACTGTATCTGACATTCTGAAATTTTCGTAATATACCTGTTCGGGAACTGCAATATCCAACCCAAATTTGGGAACTGCAATATCCAACCCAAATTTGGGAACTGCAATATCCAACCCAAATTTGGGAACTGCAATATCCTAAACAAATTTGGGAACTCTAATATCCAAAACAAATTTGGGAACTGCAATATCCAAAACAAATTTGGGAACTGCAATATCCAAAACAAATTTGGGAACTCTAATATCCAACCCAAATTTGTTCAACAGCTTTTTGTAATGCCAGTAGCTCAACACCTTAAAATGCAATACCAAGAGGAGGTAGAGTGCCACCTTTGTACCTCGCCTTAAGCAGAATACTGGAGGTATTACTTGAAGATATTGGCAGTATCTTTTGCCCCGTTTAATTGCACTCACAGTTTATCCTTCTATATCTCTGTTTCTCCTTCATTTCTTTATTTAATCTGGCTATGAAACTTCCTCAACTTTAATTTAATACTGTGTATTTTAGTGGCGAGTGCCCTGTCAAACTACAGAGCTAGGCCTTACAGGCCAAATTCATAAATCCTAAATGGTGATACATACAACTCATAAATTAACCATTGGTTTACAAGTTCATTTGCTAATTTGCTTGGGGCCAGGGTTTGGGTGTTCCTGACTACTTTGTTGTCTGGGTGGGACAGATTGTTTGGCCTCCATGTCGAGGCTGAGGCAGTGATCCCAAGTCAGAGCCCTGAGCCTCGGGCCTTGGAGCCCTTACTCAGAGTGGAGTTACATGTAACATGCTGCACTTCACTAGAAATTGTAAATATTGTTACTGTCTCTCCTAGAAGATTTCAGAATGGACACACCACACACTCAAATTCAGAATATGAATAGATATTTGATGCAATGTGGACATTTTTCATTTCTTCTGAAGTGATTTTGAAAGATTTAGTTAAATCTGCACAACTGCACTGTAATTGTAAATTGAAAAAATGGAACGTGATTGATTTTTTATCTTAAATAGCCCAATTGAATTGCTGTACTAACTTAGTGTATGATAAAACCTTAGAGTATTCACTAGATATTTAGAGTTGTTGATGTGATGTAGGAAGGCTACATTTAATCATGTATTATTTTTTTCCATAAGTAATCCTTATTATTTTCCTCCCCCCTCAAGTTCTATTCTTGTTGATTTGACATTTAGCTCATTCATCCGTTATTTTGATAACAAAGTGAAACTGCAAGTTATTTTATTGCATTATCAATTTTTTTTTTCTACAAGATGCAAGAAAACAAAGAGCAAGTGTTGGAATCAAAGGGACGAGAAGATCAGATACGTCACCAACTGGAGATTGCAAGAAAAGCAAAGGAAGAAATTGAATCTCAATTTGAGGATGCAAAGCAAAAGATTGCAGATATCAGTGCAAAGGCTGAAAACTTTGAAAAGCAGGCTTTACAGGTAAGGACTTTGGTAATGTTTTTATTCAGTTTCTTTGTAGTGGATACACAACATTTTTAACTATAGTCCATTTCTTTTAGAGAGTCATATTTGCACCGACTCGCAGCGGTGCCCTTTTAGCTCGGAAAAGTTTCCTGATCGCTGATTGGCTGGACAAGATAATTCTAACCAATCAGCGACCAGGAAACTTTTCCGAGCTAAAAGGGCACCGTTGCGAGTCGGTGCAAATATGACTCGCTAAAAGAAATGGACTATAGTTCAGTAGCCTTTTTATTCATATGGATCTCTGTTTTGAAGAGAATAATTTTAATAAATAAGTTATTTTATAAGAACATATGGCAATTCCAAATGTTATTTTGGAGAATTACCTATTATTTCCTTAAATCCTACCTCTGGACAGAACAAGCTATCAAACGAGAATGGCAACTTTATGCCCTATAAATAAAACATCAAAGATAACCCCCCCCCCCATTGTACCTTCCCTCCTTTAAACCAGCTCCAAAAACTCTCCATCTTTTGAGAAGAGAATAATAGCTATGGCAGTGTTAGAGACAATCAAGGAAGAAAGGCAAACAACTCTTCATTGCCACTATAACACCTGGCTTTTTTTCAGGTTTTTTGCCATCAACAAAATATCTTGTCAACTATTGCATAAAACTTTTCCTCCCACACATACTGTACTTCCCATTTCCCAGACCCCTGTCCTTCCTCTCCCATCAGAGTGAGAGAAAAAGTACATGAAAAATAAATAATGTTAACAAAAGAATATTTGTATTATAATGAATTTCTATAAAGGCATCATAAGATAACATGAAATAGGTTCATTCTATTCAATATTCTTTTTTTCAATATTAATCTTACCCGATAATCATGTAGCTGTCAACTCTGTTGCCGACAGAAATCTACGGTAGGGATACGCCAGCGATCGCTATACAGGTGGGGGTGAACACCACAGCGCCATCTGTGGTCAGGTACTCCAGTACTTCTTGTCAACACCACCTCAATTTTTCCTCTGTTGTGCCTCCGGCTAGACCTACATGGATACGCTGTTGATTCTGGAGTTATTGCTCACGATTTGGTGATGTATTTGCTCTAGAGTTTAGCTTTCGCTATTCAGGAAGTTTTATCATTAGCTTAGCTAGCTTTTGGAATTAATTTGATTAATTATGGTGACGAAGAGAGTATGAACTCTCTTTCACTTTTAAATGGCCTACCCTTCCCTTAGACGGAAGTGTTGGTGTCGAAGAGAGTATAGACTCTCTTTCTTAATTTTGCTTAACAAAAGTTATAGATTTATTTTATATCTCTCCGCCTTTTATAGGCCTCTTCGATTAACTTCCTTTTATTATAAACTTATTAAAATTAATTTTTATATTTGTTTATATTCGACCTTTCCTAATAGTAGGCGGTCTTTTCTTGGAACCGAAGTTAATTAACATTGAGCCCGTCATTTCGTTTTTACCTGTTAACATATTATGCTATTTTAATGTTTTTGAAAGAATTTCTTTGATAGTCTCGTACTGTTTTCAAAGTTGAACTAACGTTTTGTTTTGTCTCTGCAGTTGTTGACGTTCAGAACGTTCAACTTGCGCTCTATCGTTACGATAGAGAGAGAATATTCACGGTGTCACGTTGCAGTAAGAGTAAACCGTTCTAGCGTTTTGTTCATTCTTTCTTAGCTTAATGGTTTTAATTCTATAAAGGAACTTTTTATTTGGGAAATCTTTCAGTTTTTTTCCTTTTAACAATAATATGTTTTAACGATATATATAATTGGGCTCTTCTCTCAGGTTCTAAGTCAAGAGAGAGAGAGAGAGAGATAGAGACGGAGGGAGAGAGAGGAGGATAAACGTTTCGTTCAAGCGAGTAACGTTGTTATCGTTTTTGCTCTTCTCCCTAGTCTCTTTAGGGGAAGAAGGTAAACGTTTCTAGAGTTTTATTCTTGTTCTCAAGCTTTATGCGGTGAGAGATTTTAAACGTAGTTTATTTGATCTAGAGTTTAGTCTCTTTCCAACCACTGAATTATTTATCTTTCATTATATTTTTTTTCTGTTACATTGTAATTCTGTTTTCGCAATTACTAACTTTTAAGGAAGGATAGAATTGCGTGTTTCAGGTACAAACCACTTAAAGTTTCGAGTTCAGTGAAATAAGTGCAAACAGAAAATCAAAGTGATAAAGTGATAAGCGCAAAGTGTTACAGTGTTGCGTTCGAGGGTTCGTCTGTTCGTGCCAGTTGTTCGCCTAGTCTGGGACCTCTTACAAGCTCCCAAGCCCAGGGGAGAAGTAATGTCGAAGGACTTATGGGTTCAGCAGGCCTTGATCGACGAACAGACGTTTCCCTCCGTGGTTTCGGGCGTATCTACACACGTTTGCCGACGTGAGATCGCCCCACCCACACACAAAGACGAGAGAGCCCATTTATTCCTCGTCTGCGGAAGAGGTTTCTCGCAGAAACCATGGACCAAATCTTGCAGCTTTTAAGTGCAAGTCGGTCCCTTCCGCGCAAGTCCAACTCCTAGGTGTAGCCATTAGCACTGGGTCAGTTCGGACTTGCTGCAGTACGACAACTGCACACCTCCCAGAGAGGCAAGGTGGTATCGCAACAGACAGTAACTCCGTCTGTTGCCGCACCAGCTGTTTTAGACCCTCAGTTTCAACGGACAGTAGCTCCGTTTGTTGTTGTCTTTCTTAAACTCTAGTGGTCTATGCTGCTGACAATGCAGTCTCAGCTTGCGGTGTTGATGCAGGAGTTTCAGGCAGAGAAGGTTAGCACACCTCCTCCTGCGAGCGCTCATCGCCTCAACTCCACCTCTGCGCAGTCCACCCTGCCAGACGTATGATGTTGAGGTTCCTCAACCTACCTCCACGCGTGAGCTGCCGCATTGGGAGTTGCCAGATACCAGCGCTGTGCAGCTCATTAGGCAGCCGCCTCAACTCCACCTCTGCGCAGGCCACCCTGCCAGACGTATGATGTTGAGGTTCCTCAACCTACCTCCACGCGTGAGCTGCCGCATTGGGAGTTGCCAGATACCAGCGCTGTGCAGCAACCTCCACTTTCCTTGAGGCAGGAGCCTCTTGCTTTGCGGCAACCTCCTCAACACTTGAGGCAGGAGCCTTATGCTTTGCGGCAACCTACTCTACCCTTGAGGCAGGAGCTTCTTGTGTTGCGACAACCTCCTCCATCCTCGAGGCAGCAACCTCTTGCGTTGCGGCAACCTCCCCCATCCTTGAGGCAGCAACCTCAACTCTTGCGGCAGCCACCTCCACTCTTGAGAGAACCTCAACTCTTGAGGCAAGAGCCTCAACTCTTGAGGAACCTCATGCTATGAGGCAGCCGCCTCAACGCATGCAGCAACCGCATTCTTCACAGCATGAGCCTCTCTGCGCAGCTACCTCCTCAACCCTTGAGGCAGACGCAACTCTTGAGGCAGGAACTTCACAGGAGCCTCATGCTATGCGGCATCCTCCTCAAACCATGAGGCAGGAGCCTCATGCTTTGCGGCATCCTCCTCAACCCATGAGGCAGGAGCCTCATGCTATGCGACATCCTCCTCTACCCATGAGGCAGCCTCATGCTATGCGGCATCCCCCTCAACCCATGAGGCAGGAGCCTCATGCTATGCGGAATCCTCCTCAACCCATGAGGCAGGAGTCTCATGCTATGAGGAGCCTCATGCTATGCATCCTCCTCAACGCATGCGGCATAAGCCTCATCCCTTGCAGCTTGAGCCTCATCCCATGCAGCATGAGCCTCATACCATGCAGCATGAGCCTCATCCCATGCAGCATGAGCCTCATCCCATGCAGCATGAGCCTCATCCCATGCAGCATAAGCCGCACGCCATGCAACATGCTCTGCTTACCTTACAGCATGCTCTACATACAGCATGCTCTGCATACAGCATGCTCTGCATACCTTACCGCATGCTTCTCAGTCACACATCTTTGGTTGTTGCCAACTCACTAGACTGTCAAGCAGTTTCATAACGTTGCCTTCTAGTCTGCTGCTTTTGCACCAGTGAAACCCTCACTGAGAAAACTTAGCTTTTCTCGGATATGGTTCCTGTAGATGAGAAAGTGCTATTCTCCCTCCTTCTGATATTCCCTTGAGGACTCTGTCATTTGGAGAGGAGCCTTTAGCTGCTTAGCCTCCTATGGACTTTTATTTAAGCATAACATGCTTCCAGGGAGGGTAATGGTTCCACTTCAGTCGCTAACCCCGTCTGTTACCACACCTGCTCCCTTAGACCTTGAGCTGTGTTGCAAGACATGCAGTCCAAGCTTAGTCCTTGTTAGAGGATATTTTGTTTACGGAGTCAGTGTGTCACTGGGAAGACGTTCAACAACCAGCAGAAGTGACTTGTTGTGACGCAGTGCGGCAACCTCAGCAACCCGATAAGGAGTTGTCTTTACGACCCAGACAATCTAGACAGCTTCGGGTTGTCACTGTACTTCCTCGCTTTCCCATGGTTGACAGTTCACAGACTGTGCAGCAGTACCATGATCTTGTGTCCGGCTCCGTCAGACGACTAGCTTTTAAGAGCTCCCACAAGTCGTCGCTGTCTGGAGATTCTCAGATGGACTATGGATCTGACCAAGGAACTGGGCCTCCTGGTCAATTTTGAGGAGTCCCAGCTCGTCCCATCCCAGACCATTGTCTTCCTGGGTATGGATCTTCAGAGTCGAGCTTTTCGGGCTTTTCCGTCGGCCCCAAAGATCTACTAAGCCCTAGATTGCTTCCAGAGCATGCTGAGAAGGAACCGATGCTCAGTCAGGTAGTGGATGAGTCTAACAGGGACACTTTCATCGCTGGCCCTGTTCATCGAGTTAGGGAGACCCCACCTCCCCCCCCCTTCAGTATCATCTAGCGGCTCACTGGATAAAGGACATGACGCTAGAGACGATCTCAGTTCCTGTTTCCGAAGAGAGGAGGTCTACTCTCACGTGGTGAAAGAACAGCTTTCTTCTCAAGGAAGTCTACCTTTGGCTGTTCAGAAACCCGACCGCCATCTCTTCTCTGACGCATCAGACACGGGCTGGGGTGCGACTTTGGACGGACAGGAATGCTCGGGTACATGGAATCAGGAGCTAAGGACACTTCACATCTATTGCAAGGAGCTGTTGGCGGTTCATCTGGCCTTGTTAAACTTCAAGTCCCTCCAGCTTTACAAGGTGGTGGAGGTGGACTCTGACAACACCACAGCCTTGGCTTACATCCCCAAGCAGGGAGGGACTCTTTCGTGGAAGTTGTTCTAGATCGCAAGGGACCTCCTCATCTGGTTAAAAGATCGAAAGCTCACGCTGGTAACGAGGTTCATTCAGGGCGATATGAATGTCATGGCAGATCGCCTTAGCCGGAAGGGTCAGGTCATCCCCACAGAGTGGACCCTTCACAAGAATGTTTGCAGCAGACTTTGGGCCCTGTGGGGTCAGCCAACCATAGATCTGTTCGCTACCTCGATAACCTAGAGGCTCCCGTTGTATTGTTCTCCGATTCCAGACCCAGCAGCAGTTCACGTGGATGCTTTTCTGCTGGATTGGTCCCATCTCGACCTTTATGCATTCCCGCCGTTCAAGATTGTCAACAGGGTACTTCAGAAGTTCGCCTCTCGCTAAGGGACACGCTGACGTTGGTTGGCTCCGCTCTGGCCCGCGAGAGAATGGTTCATAGAGGTACTGCAATGGCTGGTCGACATTCCCAGGACTCTTCCTCTAGGAGTGGACCTTCTACGTCTACCTCACGTAAAGAAGGTACATCCAAACCTCCACGCTCTTCGTCTGACTGCCTTCAGACTTTCGAAAGACTCTCAAGAGCTAGGGGCTTTTCGAAGGAGGCAGCCAGAGCGATTGCCAGAGCAAGGAGGACATCTACTCTCAGAGTCTATCAGTCTAAAGGGGAAGTCTTCCGAAGCTGGTACAAGGCCAATGCAGTTTCCTCATCCAGTACCACTGTAACCCAGATTGCTGACTTCCTGTTACATCTAAGGAACGTAAGGTCCCTTTCAGCTCCTACGATTAAGGGTTACAGAAGTATGTTGGCAGCGGTTTTCCGCCACAGAGGCTTGGATCTTTCCACCAACAAAGATCTACAGGACCTCCTTAGGTCTTTTAAGACCTCAAAGGAACGTCGGTTGTCCACTCCAGGCTGGAATCTAGACGTGGTCCTAAGGTTCCTTATGTCATCAAGATTTGAACCTCTCCAATCAGCCTCTTTTAAGGACCTCACATTAAAAACTCTTTTCCTCGTGTGCTTGACAACAGCTAAAAGAGTAAGTGAGATCCACGCCTTCAGCAGGAACATAGTTTTCACATCTGAAACGGCTACATGTTCCTTGCAGCTCGTTTTTTTGCTAAAACGAGCTTCCTTCACGTCCTTGGCCTAAGTCGTTCGAGATCCCAAGCCTGTCCAACTTGGTGGGGGACGAACTGGAGAGAGTACTTTGCCCAGTTAGAGCTCTTAGGTACTATCTAAAAAGGTCATAACCTTTACGAGGACAATCAGAAGCCTTATGGTGTGCTATCAAGAAGCCTTCTCTTCCAAGGTCTAAGAACTCAGTTTCTTACCTATTCAGGCTCCTGATTAGGGAAGCACATTCTCATCTGAAGGAAGAAGACCTTGCTTTGCTGAAGGTAAGGACACATGAAGTGAGAGCTGTGGCTACTTCAGTGGCCCTCAAACAGAACCGTTCTCTGCAGTGTGTTATGGATGCAACCTATTGGAGAAGCAAGTCAGTGTTCGCATCATTCTATCTCAAAGATGTCCAGTCTCTTTACGAGAACTGCTACACCCTGGGACCATTTTTAGCAACGAATGCAGTAGTAGGCGGGGGCTCAGCCACTACATTCCCATAATCCCATAACCTTTTTAACCTTTCTCTTGAATACTTTTTATGGGTTGTACGGTCGGCTAAGAAGCCTTCCACATCCTTGTTGATTTGGCGGGTGGTCAATTCTTTCTTGAGAAGCGCCGAGGTTAAAGGTTGTGATGAGGTCCTTTAGTATGGGTTGCAGCCCTTTATACTTCAGCACCTAAGAGTCGTTCAGCATCCTAAGAGGACCGCTACGCTCAGTAAGGAAGACGTACTTAATAAAGGCAGAGTAATGGTTCAAGTCGTCTTCCTTACCAGGTACTTATTTATTTTATGTTATTTTTGAATAACTAATAAAATAAAATACGGGATACTTAGCTTCTTTGTTAACATGTATGCTGGTCTCCACCCACCACCCTGGGTGTGAATCAGCTACATGATTATCGGGTAAGATTAATATTGAAAAATGTTATTTTCATTAGTAAAATAAATTTTTGAATATACTTACCCGATAATCATGATTTAATTGACCCACCCTTCCTCCCCATAGAGAACCAGTGGACCGAGGAAAAAATTGAGGTGGTGTTGACAAGAAGTACTTGAGTACCTGACCACAGATGGCGCTGTGGTGTTCACCCCCACCTGTATAGCGATCGCTGGCGTATCCCTACCGTAGATTTCTGTCGGCAACAGAGTTGACAGCTACATGATTATCGGGTAAGTATATTCAAAAATTTATTTTACTAATGAAAATAACATTTTTCATATTTGTATTACAACACCACGGGAAGCAGCTGGCTGAGAAGTTTAAACGAAGCCGGGACCGTGACACTGTGTTATGGGGTTCAGCCTCTGCTCCACAGGGGCCAGACTCTGGTTCCTGGTTACCCTTACCCTGTGTCATAGTCTTAAGCTTTTGCTTCACGGGGGTCGGGCTCATGCTCAGGCCACGGATTGGCCTGGTAGTCAATTAGGACTGCGGTTTCAACTGCTTCTCGGGTTCCCTACTTTGTCTTAAGTTGGCCTGGTGTCCGGGCTTCCCTACTTTGTCGTATGTTGCCCCAGTGTCATGGCTTTCCTACTTTGTCTTACGTTGTCACGGTTTCCCTACCTTGTCTTACGATGCCCCAGTGGCACGGCTTCCCTACTTCGTTTAAGGTTGCCCCTGTGTCACGGCTTCCCTACTTTGTCTTAAGTTTCCACGGTGTCACTGCTTCCCTACTTTGTCTTACGTTGGCCCGGTGTCACGTCTTTCCTACTTTATCTTATGTTATGTTGCCTGGTGTCACGGCTTCCCTACTTTGTCTTACCTTGCTCCAGTGTCACGGCTTCTCTACTTTGTCTTACGTTGCTCCATTGTCACAGCTTCGTGCCTGGGCCTTGATCTCTGGTTTCCAATTACCTATGTATCCAGGTGGGATACACATCCAATGTTCAGGGTTAGGGCGTGACCATGACATGAATTCCCGTCTATATGTCCGTGTAGGCTTCTTGTTACGGGACGATGCCAGGGACCATGGCCCTGTTTCAGGATTCCATGTTTCACCCCTTGGGGCCAGGGTTTGGGTGTTCCTGACTACTTTGTTGTCTGGGTGGGACAGATTGTTTGGTCTCCATGTCGAGGCTAATGCACGAGGCTGAGGCAGTGATCCCAAGTCAGAGCCTTGAGCCTTGGGCCTTGGAGCCATTACTCAGTTGTCTGGTGTTGATACATAAAGCAGAGCCTGGATCCCATATTATGTCCCCTTGACTACCTTGTTGACAGGGTGATACTGGGATATAGGTCCATATGTGGGCCCCAGGAACCAATGCACATTGCTGAACCATGACCTGATAGCCAAGTTGCTAAATGGCGTAAGTTTCTGTAATATGTGATGGTGTTGGGATTTTTTTAGACTTTGGTAGGTTAGGTATGCTAAAATTTTTAGAGAAGAACGTGACAACCAATACACACAGCATGAACTCTTTAACGACCATCTCGGAGAGTCATATGGAAAGACGCGGACTTCGATTTTCCAACAGGACAGTGTGATGGCCCACACTGCCACATGAGTGATGAATTAGTTGAACGGCTGTAATGTTGACTTGATAAAGGAGTGGCCCTGGTAACTCGTCTGATCTTTCTCTTATAGAAAGTCTTTTGAGTAATCATTAAACCCAAACTACAGAAAGAGGAATCCAGCACACTTGAGAAACTCAAGGTTGCCATTCAACTCGTGTGGTACAACTTCGAGTCCTCTGTCACCCAGAAACTTGCCAATTCTTTGCCGAAGAGGTTGAAGGAGACGTTGAAGAGGAGGGCGGTTTATACCAATTATTAATTGATACATGGTGAATACCCATATTAAAATTTCACTTTTTTTTATTTGTATGGATCCTATTGTTTGTGATTGGGTTGAAATCTGGTACCAGGTAAAGACTTGACACTCACTGTACAGTATGTATGAGTACTCTTTCCATGTCAGACAAGTAAATTTCGAGGACCTTTTTCCCCACTGTCACTGGTCCTTCCAGACCGCCCTCAGTCCCCGATTACATAATCGGCCTGATCTGGCAATGATAAGCTGTTTATTAGGTTTGCCAGGGTACCAATCACCTGTTGAGATACTACTGCTAGAGAGTTATGAGTTCCTTTGACTGGTCAGATAGTACTTCATTGGATCCTTCTCTCTGATTACCGTTCACTTTCCCTGTACTTACACATGCATCGAATAGTCTGGCCTATTCTTTACAGATCTCCTCTGTCCTCATACACCTGACAACACTGAGATTACCAAACAATTCTTCTTCACCCAGGGGGTTAACTACTGCACTGTAATTTTTCAGTGGCTTCTTTCCTCTTGGGAGGGGTAGAAGAGACTCTTTAGCTATGGTAAGCAGCTCTTATTATTATTATTATTATTATTATTATTATTATTATTATTATTATTACTTGGTAAGCTACCAGCCTAATTGGAAAAGCAGGATGCTATAAGCCAAGGGGCTCCAACAGGGAAAATAGCCCAGTGAGGGAAGGAAAATAGAATATTTTAAGAAGAGTAGCATTAAAACAAATATATCCTGTATAAACTATAAAAAAATTAACAAAATAAGATGAAGAGAAATAATATAGAATAGTTTGCCCGAGTGTACCCTCAAGCAAGAGAACTCTAACCCAAGACAGTGGAAGACCATGGTACAGAGGCTGTGGCACTACCCAAGACTAGAGAACAATGGTTTGAGTGTGTGTGTAAACGAACTGTATGGAAAAAGTGATACCCTATAACATATTGGCGTTGTTGTAATATTCATTATGAAGAGATTTTGAAAAATTAGTGTTATTTGTATTGTATGTGCGCATAATCATAATACGGCAGCGTGACCTTGAGATCAGCTGATGCCTACCGAAAGTAAAACCAAAGTAGTTGTTGAATATTGAAATGCTCCCGAAATTGAAAAGCATAGCATATAAACATGCTTTAATAAACCACAATTAAACACAATAATGTCTAATAAAATATGAAGGCTTAATATTGAACTAAAAATTGAATACTGTATGAAGCTTTGAAAATGAACTTCCCGTATGCGATTGCGAGAGCGAGGACACACATGCACAGAAAAAGAGCTACAACGATTTCGCATTATACCTAATGATAAGACGAACTGTATGGAAACTGATTTCCTGTAACATATTGGCGCTGATGTAATATTGATCATGAAGATATTTCTAACAAGTTAAGAAATTATAAAAAAGAAAAAAAATATCCCATATGTATGTATGCCATATTTTGATACGGTAGGTAGCGGCACTTTCAGATCAGCTGATCATAACGAAAGGTAAACAAAATTTTAAGTACTTCTCGATTGGTAAAATGCTTCCTAAATTGAAAAATAGAATGCAAAAATGCATTAATAAAGCATATGATATCTTATGAAACATGAAAATGGAATAACGATACAGTAAGAAAATATTGATAAAATATGATCGGATGATTGCCGAATCATAACGCATCTTAATAAATCTATGGAAACTTCACTATTTTAGTTCGACATATGACAAAATCGAATTACGACACATCTCTCGGTCGCTATCTCTGTTGTAAGTCGACGACTACCTGTACACTTTCAAGGGTGTGACGGTTGGAGGAAGGATTTTGGGGATCCTCCCTCAGATTGGTCCTTGGCCTTTAGGCAGCTTTTCAGTGTCCTGAGGGCCCAGACCATCCCTGGGTCAGCTTAGGGCACTCCATTTCCTGATGAGTTATCCTCATAAATGAACTCTTAGGTGTGGGTTTCATAATGAAGCCCTCCAGCCTTTATTATTATTATTATTAATATTATTACTATCCAAGCTACAACCCTAGTTGGAAAAGCAAGATGCTATAAGCCCAGGGGCTCCAACAGGGAAAAATAGCCCAGTGAGGAAAGGAAATGAGGAAATAAATAAATGAAGAGAACAAATTAACAATAAATCATTCTAAAATAAGTAACAATGTCAAAACAGACATGTCATATATAAACTATTAACAACATCAAAAACAAATATGTCATAAATAAACTATAAAAAGCCTCATGTCCGCCTGGTCAACAAAAAAGCATTTGCTCCAACTTTGAACTTTTGAAGTTCTACTGATTCAACCACCCGATTAGGAAGATCATTCCACAACTTGGTAACAGCTAGAATAAAACTTCTAGAATACTGTGTAGTATTGAGCCTCGTGATGGAGAAGGCCTGGCTATTAGAATTAACTGCCTGCCTAGTATTACGAACAGGATAGAATTGTCCAGGGAGATCTGATTTTTTATTCCTTGGCTGGACCATCCACAACTTCCAGGAATAAACTAAGGTTCTTCCAGCCAGTTGGAGAATGGAAGGAGAGGATTGTGATTTCCAGTGTTTCTCTTTTGCCTCTAATACCTGCGCATCAGTCCATTTTTAATACCTCCCTTCTTTCGCTAATTTTGAGGGATCGCCATTTCTTTAGGTCGACCTCCCCCATTGGCTAACCAGGGACCCTGAGTTGAGTCCCACTTGACTTTCGCCTCCTGACGTGCAACTATGCTCAGATGCTTTGAGATTTTTAATACCTCCCTTCTTTCGCTAATTTTGAGGGATCGCCATTTCTTTAGGTCGACCTCCCCCATTGGCTAACCAGGGACCCTCACTTGAGTCCCACTTGACTTTCGCCTCCTGACGTGCAACTATGCTCAGATGCTTTGAAGGAGGGTAAAATTGGCCCGCCATCACCTGTCCTCCGGTAAGTCCTGCCTGAAAGCAAAAAGTGACGAGGTTCATTTAACTGTGAGTAGATGTAGTTGGCTGGGTACCCCCAAACCACCCCTTACCTACCCACTAATAGTGGTTAGGTAGGGTTGCCACCTCGCACTTATTACTAATCGCTGCCTTCCAGCTTTTGCCGAAATAATATCCAATATAAATAGCTACAGGTTAGTATTGGTTAGGGAAAAATACAAATTACCTCCGAATTTGTCATTACTCCATATCCTTTCTGCACTGGGCTGCTTTCCCTGTTGGACCCCTTGGCCTTGTAACATCTTGTTTCTCCAAGTAGGGTTGTAGTTTGGCTATTACTACTACTACTACTACTACTACTACTACTACTACTACTACTACTACTACTATCAATAATGATAATATTAGGGAAGTATTTGTTTCTTTGTTGTTGTTTCAAGTTGTGTTTCACACATTTTTAGTGTTTCATTTGTTGTTGAGCATTTTAAATAGTAGCATTTCAGTTAGCTTTGATTTTTTTTTTTATAAACTGCCATGATAGTAATCTTTAATTTTTTGCAGCTTCGCAAGATTGCTACTAAATACAAGCGACAAGCTGAGAGTAGTATGAGTGCATCACCAGTAAGTTGAGTTTTCAGTACCTTCTTTCATTTGAATATTCAATGATTTTGATGGCGATAGTGATGTGTAATCTTAATAGTTATAAAGTTAAACTACTTTCTAAGTGTTTTTATAAGTACTACCATGTAATTGTTAAAATTTTTCTTAATTCATGACTCAATTTACCACAGGGAGCTCCAGATATGGGTGAAGAAGGTATGGTGCCACCTTCAGTTGAGAAAGTAAAGGAGTTAGAAGAGAGCATCCAATCATTACGTCAGAAACTGGAAAGCGCTAAAGAAGAAAGTTTGAAATTGCAGTAAGTATGGTGTTTTCAGAATGGTGCAACTTTTATTTCAAGAAATGTACCGAATTGCCTTCAAAAAGTATCCATGCTGATTAGACTTCATCATCACAAGTTGATTGTTGATAGTACTTTCATAGAGGATTTAGTCACCATATTCAATTCAGGCCACAGGGTGTTGTAATTTAGGCTACAGGGTGTGGTTCAGTGTTTGTATGTTACACTTACTCAGATAAACATGACTACAGAGCGTATCTTATTGGGGGATCAGAGGGAGATAGATTGTACATACATACATATACCATGGCACTTCCCCCAATTTTGGGGGGTAGCCGACATCAACAAATGAAACAAAACAAAAAGGGGACCTCTACTCTCTACGTTCCTCCCAGCCTAACAAGGGACTCAACCAAGTTCAGCTGGTACTGCTAGGGTGCCACAGCCCAACCTCCCAGTGTTTGTATGTTACACTTATTCAGATAAACATGACTACAGAGTGTATTATTGGTGGATCAGAGGGAGACAGGTTGTGATAGAGATTATTCAAAATAGCTTTTTGTGTCTTGAAATTAAATATGCAATTAGTGAAGGCTAATTTAGATTAGTTATTGTTCCTTTGTTTTGAATTTTTATGTAAATTGGGTCTAGGAACATTCTCTGATTTTCAACATTCATTAGTATCAATTTTATATACATACATACATATACCATGGCACTTCCCCCAATTTTGGGGGGTAGCCGACATCAACAAATGAAACAAAACAAAAAAGGGGACCTCTACTCTCTACGTTCCTCCCAGCCTAACAAGGGACTCAACCGAGTTCAGCTGGTACTGCTAGGGTGCCACAGCCCAACCTCCCAGTGTTTGTATGTTACACTTATAAACATGACTACAGAGCGTATCTTATTGGTGGATCAGAGGGAGACAGATTGTGATAGAGATTATTCAAAATAGCTTTTTGGGTCTTGAAATTAAATATGCAATTAGTGAAGGCTAATTTAGATTAGTTATTGTTCCTTTGTTAACCCTTTTACCCCCAGGCTATTTGGAAATTTCCAACCCTTAACCCCCAGGGGGTTAGTTTTTTCCCAGCACATTTTGCAGTATATTTTTTTAAATTGCTCTAACATCCTTAATTTTTGTCATAGAGAGGTCAGGTTGGTCTCATTCTCTTGGAAAATGCCTGAATTTTCTCAAAAAATTATCAAAAATATGAAAAAAAAAATTTTTATAGCATTTTTTTGCAAGGACGTACCGGTACGTCCATGGGGGTAAAGGGATGGCTTTTGTGAAACGTACCAGTACGTCCTTTGGGGGTAAAAGGGTTAACTACTATACAATGCTACCAAGTTTTAGGTTACACCTAGGCACCGAATGCCCCAAATTACTATTAAGTAATTTTACTGATGGTGTAAAAGTAAAGGGTTTAAAAAAATAATAGATTTTCATAAGAAAAAAAAATCATAGGATTATTTTCTTTATTATCCTTTAAATTGTAGATATGCTACAGAGAACTAATACTATAGGTATTTTTATAGAAGGCGTTTTTTTTTATTTGGTTGCTTGATAAATACAAGACCTAAGAAATACTGGAACACCTTTTTAGGTTTAATGATTGAATCCATGTGAAAGGAGTTTTATAGAATTTATTTTTATATTAAGTTTATATTTTTAGCCAGCATAGGGTGACTATATTGAAAGGCCGGTCAAGTTAGATATGTTTATTTAGGTAATGGTGAAGAACACTTGAATAATACTTCTTCAAAAGGCAAATTAACATTAAATTTTGTATGAAAAATTCTCGATACAAGTGTCTGTTCTACTGATTAAGTAATTTTTTTGTTCTCGATACAAGTGTCTTTGTTCTACTGATTAAGTAATTTTTTTGTTCTCGATACAAGTGTCTTTGTTCTACTGATTAAGTCATTTTTTTGTTCTCGATACAAGTGTCTTTGTTCTACTGATTAAGTCATTTTTTTGTTCTCGATACAAGTGTCTTTGTTCTACTGATTAAGTCATTTTCCTATAGGCAGGAGATAACTACATTAAAAGAGACTTTGGCTGCTAAAGAAACTGAAGGACAAACCCTAAAAGCACAAGTAAGTTGAGAGCATTTTTTTTTTTAGTTATGTCACCGATGTTTTTGTTAAAAAATGTATATTAGATTCCAAATTTGCGAGTGAAACAGTTATGTAAACTTGGAAAATTTAATTAATGTAGATTTAGAGAAAGCTTGTTTTAAATGTTGATAGATCTTGCCAGATTCCATTTGGAGGAAACTTTGTTGAAGTAAAATTGAAGTTTGTGATGATTCAATAGTTGACGTCTTTGTTGATACATCATAAAAACGGAGCGTTCCTACATAAAATACAAGCCATCGTCCTTTACATAAAAGAACAATAACAGTGTCAGTGTTATCTTATTGACAAGTATCACCAAAAGATCTAATCCTTCAGGCAGAAGTCCAGGCTATGCTGGAGAAGTGTGCTCTTCAAGAGGTTGACGACAACTCCCCAGACTTCAGTAGACTTTTATAAAGAAGGGTTCTGGAGGCTGGAGACCAGTCATTGACCTGAATGAGTTTGTCACCATTCAAGATGAAGGCTTTTGGACTTCATAGATACCGTAATTCTGAAAGATGCATACTTCCAGATCCCAATCTATTCATCCATCCTTTCGAAAGTACCTATAAGTAGCAGCTGAGACAGGCTTTTTCATTTTGTCGCGATCTAGGGATTGTGGTGAAAAGAAAGTCATATGTACCAATGCCCTCGTAAAGACTAACTTATCTAGGAATTGACATACACAGTCCGTAGAAAAGTTTGTCCATCTCAGGACAGGCTATCCCTTCTATGAGAGGTACCTCTCCCCTTCCTTTAACAACCCCATCTGCTGGTACATTAATGGCAGAAACTACTTGGGCACTTGTCATCTTTAGTGCCCCTTATACCAGGGGTTCCCAACCGGTGGGTGGCGAGCCCCTTGTGGGTTGTGAAGCCCTAATAAGGGTCACCAGTAAGACTCTCCCTGCCTCTCTGCAAGAAGAGCTCTATTCTGTAATCAAAATTGTGAATTATCTAAAGACTGCAGCACTCGACACTAGGCTATTTAAAGAACTGTGCAAAAACATGAATGCTGACCACGAAGTGCTTTTCTACACAGTAGTACCTTAATTATAAAAAAAAGGAACATTGTCAACAGTGTCTTTGAGATGAAATAAAGCTTTTCCTGGACGATCAAGAAAAAATAGATCTTGTGGCTCACTTTGCATACCTTGCTGACATTTTCGACCAACTGAACAAGCTAAATTTGATGTTTTAGTGAAGGGAAACAAATATCCATTTTTAAGTCTCCTGGCCTTTGTTTCCAAACTGGAAAATCCATCTTTTAAACATCGCTGTGTTTGATAAGCTTTGTTCATTGATGGATGAATCTCGGATCCAATAGGATCAGTTCTTCGAGAAAGAGGTTACTAAGCATATTCAGGCTCTAGAAAAGGAGTTCGAGTGATACTTCCCTTAGATGTTAGAGGGTCAGGAGGCCCTGGTAAGGAACCCATTTTGTACTGCAATTAATGTGTCCAACATCCAAGATGAATTCCTGGATCTCAGGAATGATTCTTCAGCTCGTGATGTCTCCAAAGAGAAATTGGAGACGTAGTTCTGATGTGCTATGTATCAGTCACACTCCAGAGTCAGCCGGACACTGTTACATATCCTTGCGCCATTTTCTTCTACCCACTTGTGTGAGGCAGGGTTTTCAACTCTTGTCAATATAAAAATTAAGAACAGAAACATTGCAGGTCAGGAATGGCATGAGACTGGCTTTAACAAATGCTCAACCACAAATTTCAAGGCTTGCTGCTCAAATGCAACATTGGGCATAATACTGGGTGGGTTTGAAAGCTATGGAACCATGTAAATTGATAATCTTGCAAGAATGGTTATGTTGTCTTTGTAAACTAGATTTGATCAAGGGTGTGATTTTGTTTGCCAATAAATAATTGCTCAATACTGAAAGATTTTTTAGGTTTAATGATTTTAGAAACCTGTTTTTTTTTCTCTCTGCTATTGCCAGCTTGATTTTTATTTTGTTTTTTTGTTAATGAATAAGATAGAAATGGTATCTTGAATCATTCAATAATTTTGTAATTATTAACTGGCAAACTAAATCATAGCATTGATCAGATATTGATTTGCAAAAAGAGGCTGATAATATAAAGTTTATAATATTGGTCTTTGAATGTGCATGGCTGTAGTACAATAGAGAGTAAAAGATGTGAGATTGAAAGTATGTTTAGGATTAGAAGGATGGATATATTGGCTTTGTGTGAGACAAAGATAAAAGGGAAAGGTGAAATGATGTTTGGTGAAATGTCTGGTAGAGTGTCTGGGATTGAAAGGGGAAGAACAAGAGAAGGTGTGACTATTGCTGAGTGAATGGATGACAGATGAAGTAAATAGCTTAAATTTTTTCTCTTAGCATTAACTTCAGGTAAACCCACAATAAACTGGAAGAACTATCTTTTAAGGTGGGCCGGAGGTATAAGATGGTTTTCTCTTTTTTGACTCCTTCAGGACTGAATTGTTCTAAGACTGCGAGTCTTGCAATTTTTCACTTACCCTTCTTAGAAATGGTTGTGAGCATTTTAAGGTTTAAAGGCGACTCATGAACGGCAGAGACAAGGGATGGTGATATTGCTATATCAAGCAGGAGAGTGTCATGTTTTGAGTGCCCAAGCCCCCTCTCCACCCTAGGTAGGACAGGAGGGCCAGGCAATAGCTGCTGATGACTCAGCAGGTAGACCCAAAGGCTCCCCAAACCCATACCCTTGGCTCACAAGGCTGGCGAGGTTGCAGACACCGAAGTTTTGAGTGGGACTCAAATAGGCCATGACAACCCTCTGAAAATATTTCTTTGTCCAGTATATCGTCACCCTCATAAACTAACTGCCTAAGTCATTTTCTACACTTGTTGGGAAATAAAAAAAATAACCTCATTTCCTAATTCTTTATATCATTGTGTCGAGCTTTAATTAACAAATTCTAATTCACAAATTCTTCTGTTAAGAATTTGTGAATTGAAACTCAAGACAATGATATAAAGAATTAGGAAATGAGAAGGTTTTTTTTCGATTTCCCAACAAGTGGAGAAAATGACTTAGGCAGTTAGTTTATGAGGGTGACGATATTTGGGATAAATTATAGAAATTACAGGTAGTGTTTCTAATTGGCTATCCATCCATGAGCGCAATGTCTTTTCTAGTTAAAAATTTGGTTGCTGAAACTCGCCAAGAATTTGCTCCAAATCATATAAAAGTCTTGAAGCCTAAGATTCTAGATATTGGAAGTATAAACTTAGGTCTCTTAATTTTTGCAGAATGTTTCTTTGGAAATTATTTTAGTGACAGTTCAATAACGTACCTTCTTGGTGTTTGGGGATATTATCTGGAAAGATCCTGGCTTTCTTTTCCAAATTGTTGGGCCCTAGGTCCTATAGTTGCTGTTGGTGATGTGGTCTTTTAAATTCTTTTAGTTTTGTCAATTTATAGATTTCTTTTTTTGAGATTTCAAATATCGATAGAGAAACACAATCTAAAGTCTCATATTTCAAGCTGTATTTTGAGATGGTTTCCATTAACTCTAGAGCAATTAGGTCTTGAATATTAGTTATAATATGCATTTCAATTTTGTTTATGACATATCTTGTTCCTTCACTGGCATCTTACCTCTATCAGAATGTTGGAGTCTGCAGTATGAATATCAGGCGAGCTTCATAGAAATAAACAAATTTAATAATGATAAATTTTAATTCAATACTCATCTGATGGTCATATACATACTGTCCTCTCCACCGACTTATGAAGGAATATGGAATAGTTTCACATTCAAAGCTGAATGACGTAAAACCTCTTTCACACCTTGCAATTAACTACTATAGTCCATTTCTTTTAGCGAGTCATATTTGCACCGACTCGCAGCGGTGCCCTTTTAGCTCGGAAAAGTTTCCGGATCGCTGATTGGTTGGACAAGATCATTCTAACCAATCAGCGATCAGGAAACTTTTCCGAGCTAAAAGGGCACCGCTGCGAGTCGGTGCAAATATGTATCGCTAAAAGAAATGGACTATAGATTTCATTGCTTTAGGGCCATGTATCTTATTGAAAGGAAAGAAAATTAAAACGTTTGTAACAGGTTTTAGGGTAAATGTCGATAAACAAAGCCTCTGGAAAATAAGCTATATAAATATCAGGTGAGTGTAGAAATAATAAATTTAGTAGATAAAATTCAATATAAGTAGTGTATATTGATAGGGTTTCATTATGAATTCTTATCCAACCTCAGTTTTTACTCCTTGCACAAACTAATATCCTGACTCATCATACTAGAAAACCAAATATTATTATTATTATTATTATTATTATTACTATTACTATCCAAGCTACAACCCTAATTGGAAAAGCAAGATGCTATAAGCCCAGGGGCTCCAATAGGGAAAAATAGCCCAGTGAGGAAAGGAAATAAGGAAATAAATAAATGAAGAGAACAAATTAACAATAAATCATTCTAAAAAAAGTAATGTCAAAAGAGATATGTCATATATAAACTATTAACAACGTCAAAAACAAATATAAATATCATAAGTTTACTATCATGTATTTGCCTTGTAGTTGACCCCTAATTTGTATGTCATTTCAGCTGCTCAGGAAAGATGCAGAATTCTCCAAACTTCGTTCCGAGCTTGATGCTAAGAAACGTGAGTTACAATCATCACAGATGATGTCGTTGCACATGACAGATTTGACAAAGAGATTGGGTAAGTATTAAGAGAAATATTCTGTTTCCATGTAGCTCATAGATGCCTCACAGTTTGGTTTCATTTTATTTTATCTTGAGTAGATGCCTTGTCACTTTTGTTTTTAATTCAACTTTTGATTTTAAATTGTAAAGAGGATTGGCTTGTATTTTTTTAATGACTAGCACACTGACGTATTGGACTTGCGGAGAGGTCCAATAAAACAAAACTCAATATCCTTGTATTTTTTGCTGTTTTAAATGCCACCAGCTAGGAAAGAAATTATACTGCTATTTCGAGATATGCATTAGGTCATAAGGTGACATGACTGATTGTTTAATGGAACAAACGGGACTTAGAAGGTATTAAGGTATTTTTATGTAGGCAGTGAATAACCTGATACAAAGTTGCGCGTTTGAAGAGGATCAAGTCCTATACTTTTCTTTTTTCATAAATGTCAGGTTAGTGTTTGAAAAGTCATGTTAAGACCTATAGTCCATTTCTTTTAGGGAGTCATATTTGCACTGACTCGCAGCGGTGCCATTTTAGCTCGGAAAAAGTTTCCTGATCACTGATTGGTTGGACAAGATAATTCTAACCAATCAGCGACCAGGAAACTATTCCGAGCTAAAAGGGCACCGTTGCGGGTCGGTGCAAATATGACTCGCTAAAGGAAATGGACTATAGTTATGTTGACAGCATACAGTCCAGGAAGTTTGGAGAGCATTGCCTAGGATAGTGTAAAAAACATGCCATTTACAGATCTGAAATAATTCTAAGTTGAAAATGATTCAGTGGTCTCCTATATCTTAGATTGTAATTAATGAACCAAGTGTGGAAGAAGTCTATAAAGTTTTTGGATATACTGCACTCACCAAAACCTTAAAGGAGAGCTTAACCATGGTATATACTCCAGGAGGACCTGGTCTATGGTTATAGAAAATATCAGAATTAATGTTTAAAATATCTTCCTAGAAAATGTCGTTGATCGTTTGAGAAATCAATTGCGTAGGTGAAACTACTGCTACAAAGGAGTTTGAAGCACTTTAGCTATTAAAACTATAGATAGCACAAGTGTAAAGTTACAAAATATGACAAAGAATAGCATCCAGAGTACAACAATAGTCAAAATTTAAAATAAACTATTAAGAATTTTTTTTTATTGGACTCGCTAGATAGAAGATATAATGACAAGAGACTGAAATATGTGACATACTGAGTAAGGAAAACATAGAAATGTAGTATAAAGGGGAAAAGATGAAATTAGATGGTCTGGGTCTTTCTCTGAAAATTAAAATAGGATACAAAATATTTTATAATAACATCCATCCATATACCAAGGCACTTCCCCCAATTTTGGGGGGTAGCCGACATCAACAAAGAAACAAAACAAAAAGGGGACTACTCTCTACGTTCCTCCAGCCTAACCAGGGACTCCGCCGAGTTCAGCTGGTACTGCTAGGGTGCCACAGCCCAACCTCCCACACGCATACTGCAAATTTATTGGTCATACTACTGTACTTCAAAGTATAAAGTAAAATCTTGGGTCTTTTTTCGTCCACTTTTGTCAAGACCATCATGCTAGAATGAAATATTACCAATTACTTGTACAGCACAGAGCTAAGCATACATTAAATTTGAACTGGCATGCCATAAGAGAAAAATAATTACAAATACAGGTAAAATTAAGAGGCTTCTATGATACATTCATACATACATATACCATGGCACTTCCCCCAATTTTGGGGGGTAGCCGACAACAATGAAACAAAAACAAAAAGGGGGCCTCTACTCTACGTTCCTCCCAGCCTAACAAGGGACTCAACCGAGTTCAACTGGTACTGCTAGGGTGTCACAGCCCACCCTCCCACATTATCCACCACAGATGAAGCTTCATATTGCTGAATCCCCTACTGCTGCTACAGTATGATACATCTATAAAACTTCCTTATGGAACAGGGCCCTTACAAGAAAACCTAAATCATAAGAAACAATTAAATCTGTACAGGATAAAATGATTTGAAGGGAATAAGTCTTCAGTCAATAGATAAAAAATTCTTTACCATTCAATCTGAAAAATAAACAAACTTGGAATACATTGAAGAAAAAAAGACTTTAGATAGAACGTATATGGAAAACCTATCGTAGGTTTTTCTATCATTGACGTTAAAAGGATTTTGTGAATATTTAATTCTCCCAAAACATCAAATATAACACCAATTACAAAATCCGATAGGAACTTTGTCAATAAACATCTAACAAGAATAATTATTAAAAGGAATCCTTCGGACTAAAAATTTCAGTTGAGGAAGTAGACCATAAAAAGATATTTAAAAGATATGAAATCTCAATATTTCAAAGCAAATAAACCAAGAATTTCCAGATAGATAATTAACAAAATAGGCGTCTTGGCAAGGAATCTAATCTCCAATTTTTTATAGAAAAAAAAAATTGCATTAGAAATTAATACATTGGTAGCCATGCTGTCAAATGTATGTTTTTGACATTGAATATATGCAATGAAGTTTAAAATAAAAATTGAAAATAGGAAAGAATATAGTTCAAATAAAAAAGTTGACTAATGTGATTTAATATCTTAATATTAGAAATTAATACATTGGTAGCCATGCTGTCAAATGTATGTTTTTGACATGAAATATATGCAATGGATTTTAAGGTAAAAATTGAAAATAGGAAAAAATATAATTCAAATAAAAAAGTTGACTAATGTGATTTAATATCTTAAACTGATATCTTCTTCGCCTGTGCAAAAAATACTCAACTTGTACAGTTAAGCCTTGTCTGTTTGATTTAGTCTCCATGAAAGATTAGATATAATGTTATATAAAAAGAATTATAATTTTAAAGTAGAAGGTAAAAAATATTTCCATTAAATCATCTGTAAAATTTCTGTACTTGATCTTTGACTCATTTAACCCTTTTACCCCCAAAGGACGTACTGGTACGTTTCACAAAACTCATCCCTTTACCCCCATGGACGTACCAGTACGTCCTTGCAAAAAAATGCTATAAATTTTTTTTTTTTTCATATTTTTGATAATTTTTTGAAAAAATTCAGGCATTTTCCAAGAGAATGAGACCAACCGGACCTCTCTATGACAAAAATTAAGCCTGTTAGAGCAATTTAAAAAAAAATGTACTGCAAAATGTGCTGGGGAAAATATAACCCTTTGGGGGTTAAGGGTTGGAAATTTCCAAAGAGCCTGGGGGTAAAAGGGTTAAACTGGATTTGGAAACCACACCTTTTATGAAAGAAAGAAATTCCCTCAACATGTATACTAACATTTCTCACACCACATGGGCTAGTAATAGAACAGCATTGACAACAAGTAAAACATTTATCCGTAATAGGTTATGGATTTGTATAAGAATCAATATCATAGACCCTTGACTCTATTCACAATAAAGGACTTATTCTCTAATGGAGCTTCAATCTTCAAGCATGTCACTACAGTTCTAATGCAGTGAATTGACACATTACGTACATTGTGACCGTGTAACTATATAAAAAGTGCAGTAAGTATCCGTAACAGCAATTCTCTACCAAAAGACATTTTCATAAATAATTACTCTCCCATTTCTCTATTGGAGGTAATCGACATATGGATCTAATAGCTTAAATAGAGTTTTCCAACTATTACAGGAACTGCTGCCTCCTTGGATTATGAAGAAAGTAAAGGTATGCATACGTTTATATTTCGTATTTGAGAGCTATGCATATTACATTCATGATCATCATGAACAAACATTGGAACATTAGGTGTAAGGTTCCACACTGCAATTTATAGTGACGGTTCCAAATGACCAACAGGGATGAGATTTGCAGCCATATCTTCTAATAAAACTAATCAATTCTCGGTGCTATTATAGTATGCTATCTACCGTCGAATTTCTACTATAGTATGGTATCTACCACAAAGTATGTTATCTACCGTCAATGTTAATCCTCCTGTTTGATGAGGATTATCAAACAGATTACTTACCACCAGTTTGTTATCCTCATTGGACTTTAATGATAGTTTAATAATAGTTATTGGAAGGACAACATGGATGCATGATTATAAGCAGTTTGTAGGTTAGGTTAGGTTAGGTTGGGTTGGGTTGAGTTAGGTTAGGTTAGGTTAGGTTATCAAGTCGGTAGTGTCCTCCTTATTAGAGGAGGATTAGCAAGTAGACCGTATTCATAGGGACTGATGATAGGTATCATATTATAGTCAGAGAGGGGTGGTAGATAGCAAAATCGGCGGTAGATAGCATACTATAATAGTACCCAATTCTCTTTACCAAGGAACATTTCTATTTTCACAGCATAACTGTGTGCAGTTAAATCAGCCATCAGGGCTATGATAAAAAGAAAAAGTGTCGTCACAATACTTGTATCAACCATGATTTTAAGCTTAGGGTTAGTTTATTCACCAACAGATTTAGGTGTGGTTGGGTTGAGGTTAACCATGGCTAAAAGAAATAAATTAGAAAAATCTATTTGTTCCTGAACATTCATGTTTGTTGCCTAAAAATACTTTCAATAATGCTTAAAAACCTTTGAAAAGTTGAATAACGTCCATTTACAATATGAATAAAAATATTTTGAAAAATTAGGTATACAAAAAAAGACTTAATATTTTTAAGACAAATAGGCATATATACAAATAGAAATTTAGAGGAACATTTACGAGAAGATGGAGAAAAATTTGTGACGACGAGAAGGGAATCAGGCCCATGGAAGTTATGATCTAAAAAGAGAGAAAAAAATATGTTAAAAAGGTCAAAATTTCATGAATTTTTTTAGTGTCGTAAATAAATTATGAACAGCATACAATGAAAATATACATTTTTTTTTTTTTTTTTTTTTTTTTTTTTTTTTTTTTTTTTTTTGGAGACCGATAATAAATAGAAATATGCCATCTTACCCTTCGGTTATGTTGACAAAATGGCCCCAGACGTCAACAATTCATGCGGCCAATTGTGCCACCTGAAATGGAGGAAGGATATGTCAATTTCAGCGTTTTAATTTAATTATCTAAATAAGTGTATTCATTCGAAGCTTTTATGGTGTCTTGCTTGATGTCTAAACATTATTTGTTCCAATACGGTTACTTACCTACTGCCAGAGGTTGACCCCGTAGAAAACGGGAAGAGGGGGGTAAACTATACAAAAAGCTGGTCGGTTAGGTAGAGTTAACCAGTAACTCCTAAGAAGGTAGTTCTAGGTAAGTATGTTAGGAAAAATACAAATTACTTAAAAATTTGTGATTTTAAGACTAAGAATGAAAATTCGGACCAAAAAAAGTATAATTCGGAAATGAAATAAATGGGGAAAAAGGCCAAGAAATTTAATATTTAATGTAAGAAATTGTTCATATGCATATTGTAGAGGTAGAAATTGTTGTATTGATGGAAACAAGTAGTAAGAAAAGTAATTTTCATTTCAATAATATAGAATTTATATTATAACCCAAAATATTAGGGCAAAATCAAAATAATTGCGAACTAGATATAAAAAATGCAATAATTTACATAAGAAATTATGATATGCATATTTACAGGAATTGTCTTAATAGACTACTGAAATCCCCAATTGATAATTACAGAAATTTTAACATACTATTGCTATCACTCAGTAGGTAATGTATGAATGTATTATACATGTGTATTTGTATGTTGAGTGTTGTGTTTAGGACATAAGCTAAAAAATAGTTAACTATTGCACCATGAAATTGCAATCAAACATAAACAACACTACCCTTTGTGTACATTTTCTATGTACCATTGTATTCATTTTAATTTTCTAGAGAAGATATAAATAACTATATACTTGTCTTCTATTTGTGTCCATGAGTCTAAGAGACTGATGTTTGTATCGTAATGATAAACAATAAGGAAGCATCATACAGTACAGTGCAATACAGTATTGTAAATATCTATATGCTCCTCTACAAATACAAACTAAAGTCTCTATTAAAGGGCTCAGGTTTGTATTGTTAGGAAAAGTACAAATTACTTTCATAATTTGTTCTTTTAACCCCTTTAGCACTGCTACGTATATGTCTACATGTTTTACTTTACAATAGAAAAGAAAGATAACGTATACGTCCATATGATTTTTTGTTCTTAACCAAGCAAGGCAGTTTTTATACATTGGAAGGGGTTTAAAGCAAGGTATTGTTCACTAGAAAGTTGCTGAAGCTCCACCCATTATTCATTCCCATCAAAAAATATCTGATTGACATTGTGACGTCATCTTCATATGAGGTATTGGAAGGGCTTTCTTGAATATTTAGCCAGTGTTCCTCAGGCAGTTATTCGTGAAGGATTATTTTATTTTTATGAGTAAACATTGTGAATTCGAATTATGAACAATTTTCTCATTTTTTTTTGTCCTATCTCTCATTTGTTCCATCACTATACAAACCCTTGCTATTTGTAGGGGATATTACACACACACACACACACACACTCTCTCTCTCTCTCTCTCTCTCTCTCTCTCTCTCTCTCTCTCTCTCTCTCTCTCTCTCTCTCTCTCTCTCTCTCTCTCTCTCTCTCTCTCTCAAATGAAATTTTTGTTTCTTCACAATGTTGCAATTTTATACTCACTGACATAGCCGGCAGTATTTTCATTTCTCGATCAACTAGCAGTCATTTAGGGCATGATAAATGTATCGAGGCAGCTTTGTAAGTATAAGCGATAGTAATAAAATTCTAGAGCAGATGGTTAAGTGTATTCATTTGCTATTAACCCTTTTACCCCCAGGCTCTTTGGAAATTTCCAATCCTTAACCCCCAGGGGGTTATTTTTTCCCGGCACATTTTGCAGTATATTTTTTTTTAAATTGCTCTAACAGGCTTAATTTTTGTCATAGAGAGGTCAGGTTGGTCTCATTCTCTTGGAAAATGCCTGAATTTTCTCAAAAAATTATCAAAAATATGAAAAAAAAATTTTACAGCATTTTTTTGCAAGGACGTACCGGTACGTCCATGGGGGTAAAGGGATGGCTTTTGTGAAACGTACCAGTATGTCCTTTGGGGGTAAAAGGGTTAAAAATCCATTATGATTCAAATTATCACCTCCAATTTTCTCACACAATCTCTGACACATTGAACGTTTTAGTGGTAACCCAATTGTTCAATGACTGAAAACCAGTCTACTAGTTTTTGGTTCCCTAATTGAGGTGGGTACGTTATCAAAATGTCTTATAACTGAAGTTATGGAAAGTATTTTGGATATGGAATGGACGATTATCCTTCATAAGTTTAGAATTATCATAAATTATCACACTGTCATTAGTGACATTAGGTATTGTTGATTAAACACAAAACAATGGCTTTCCTGTTTGGGTACGTATGTAAGAATTTATATGGATATGGTAAGTAAAATATTTGTAATAACATATTTACTAAAAGCTCAATATCATTAGTTATCACTTTGATCATTTGTGTTTATTGCATTCGTTTATTCACTACGATTGACGATGGAGCGTATAGTAAACAAACGGAAGGTTTTCGTTTTGGGCAACGTGTTTAGGAAAAACATTTAAATTGCATTCATTTAGTTTATTTCGAAGTCATGAGAAAAAGAAAGTAAAACAACTTTAGCAGAAACCAAATCATTATGTAATCAATACTTGGTAAGATAACTGTTGCTGCAAAAACTAAACACAGATGTGTGTAAATTTGTTCGTCTGTTCATTATGATCAGAGATGAACGTAAACAAAACAATGTTTTCCGTTTAAAATGTGTGGTTTTTTGGCGTGTATAGGAAATGCATAAAATACAATCTCCTTTATTTTGTTAACCCTTTTACCCCCTAAAGGACGTACTGGTACGTTTCACAAAACTCATCCCTTTACCCCCATGGACGTACCAGTACGTCCTTGCAAAAAAAATGCTGAGTTTTTTTTTTTTTTTTTTTTTTTTTTTTTTTTTTTTTTTTTTTTTTTTTTTTTTTTTTTTAGAAAATTCAGGCATTTTCCAAGAGAATGAGACCAACTGACCTCACTATGACAAAAATTAAGGCTGTTAGAGCAATTTAAATAATATATACTGCAAAATGTGCTGGGAAAAAAATAACCCCCTGGGGGTTAAGGGTTGGAAATTTCCAAATAGCCTGAGGGTAAAAGGGTTAATTTTGGATTTTCAACGATACAACAAAAGCTAGTCTATATAGTGATGATTTTGCTTTTCAGCAGTCATCTTATACAAGAGATGTGACTTAAACTGATTAAAATTTCTTCCTGATTTTAGGAAGTGTTATAAAGGGAAATATATGTTATTTACACCTATCCTGGATATAATTTTAACCTTTTTTCAAGTTATTAAAACTTTAAAACATTTTAAATGTTTTATTTATTCATATTAACAATTTACTATTAGAAAAACTACAGTATAGTACCTAGAAAGTATTGAAGATGGTTTAGAAAAACATTTGAATAGGTAACTTTGTTTGTCATGGCCTTAATGGAATTATTCTTATGTGTTTTAACCCTTCTATCCCCAAAGGACGTACTGGTACGTTTCACAAAACCCATCCCTTTACCCCCATGGACGTACCGGTACGTCCTTGCAAAAAAATTATATAAAAATTGTTTTTTTTCACATTTTTGATAATTTTTTGAGAAAATTCAGGCATTTTCTAAGAGAATGAGACCAACCTGACCTCTCTATGACAAAAATTAAGGCTGTTAGAGCAATTTAAAAAAATATACTGCAAAATGTGCTGGGAAAAAAATAACCCCTTGGGGGTTAAGGGTTGAAAATTTCCAAAGAGCCTGGGGGTAAAAGGGTTAAGTTTGCTGTGATGTCAAGAATTTCTAGACTGCCTATTCTAATCTAATCGTTATCTCAAATTTGGCAAAAGGGTGATTTCAATGCAATAGCAGATACAGTACAGTAGGGTACCGAATTATGCGAGTATTGGATCGATCAACAGCCGCGCATACATGGAAAATCACATATTAACTACCATTCTTTTGTGAGGATATTCGTAGCCCACAAATGTAGACTTATATATGATTGATGTAGTTAAATTGAAACTTTACATTTATATTTACTGTAGTTTCTTTTTCATTTTTGTTTTAATTTCACCTTTTTCATCATTTTGCAGAAGAATCTCAGAGTAAGAAGCAGGCATCTGAAAACCGTCTTATTCAGTATGAAAAAGAACATGAACAAAAGACCAAAGAGATAGAAATGTTGAATAAGAAATTGCAGATGCAGCAGCGGCAAATTGAAAACCTCCAGAAACAAGCAGCTGTGGTAAGATTATTTTTCATTTTTGTAATAGCACAAATTTGACACTTGAATATTAAGCAGTTGTATAAGAGGGGGAAGTGCCTTGGTATATGTATGTATGTATAAGAGTGGAGTTGTTAAAATACCTTTTTTTTTTTCAGACCTCCAAGCCATCAACAAGTGGAGTGTCTTCAGAAAAGAGTGGATTCGAACCTCCACCTACAGCTAATATTAAACCTATGAATGTTCCTGTTGCACCCTCTGCTTCTCCACGCTCACAGACAGCCACACAGGTAGTCCCCCCATCTCGACCTATCCCAACTGCTAGTATCAGACCTATGGCACCACCATCAGGTGGGTCTGCTCAACCTCAAGGCTCAACTGTTGTAGTTGTGTCACCTTTGGAAACTCACAGTGATGGAATGGTTTCATCTACAGTGACTCTTCCGCAAGCAACAGTAACACCAACTCCAGCCATATCTACTCCAACATTATTGACTACTGCAACAACTACACCTGCATCTACGCTTACAGCAACAGTGTCTCCCACACCTGCTTCGGCCTCAATTACAACTCCTGTGGCTGCAGCTGCACCATTATCATCTAACACACCAGCTCAGTCTCTTACTGCTACTCAGTCCACTTCAGTGAGCCAGTCCTCTGTTTCACAGTCAGCAGCAGCTCTAGAATCATCAGCTTCACAATCATCTGCAGCCAGTCAACCAGGATTGTCTATTAAGCCTACAGGTTTACAAACCACTGTGGTGCCATCATCATCAGTTGCTGTTCAATCAACTGTAAGTAATAAGGCAACTGCTGCTCAGCAGTCTGCAACGGCCAGTACATCTGTAGTCACCCCATTAGTGCCAGCAGCTGCAGGGGTGTCAGGCTCATCTATGACTTCAACAAAGTCCCCAGGAGCTAGACAGCAAGAATCATTGGAAGGAACTGCTGATGCTCTAGTGTCCCAGGCCCTTGCTCTTGTTACAACCCCCAGTTCTCAAGAAGCTGCTGGTCCATCTGGTGTCAGCATTCGAAAAAGGAAGTTAACATCAACTACTGAGGCTTCTCCTGATATGAAGAGACCTCATGTTGATGACGAAGGTGCCATCTCATCTGAAGATGCAGGACCATCATCATCACATGCTAGCCGCGATAAAAGTGAAGTAGCCCGTCATGATGTTATCGTCGTAGATTCAGATGAAGAGGATGGGACTGAAGATTATCCTGATCAAGATGATGATGATGATGATGAAGAAGAGGGACAGGCTGATAACGAAAGTCGTGGCCCAGTTGCCAGAGTTACAGACTCAGATGAAGAAATGGATCATGACGATTCCAGTCGGGAAGCCAGCCAAGGATTTGAAGCTGGACAGGAAACACGTGAAGCAGAGGGAGACTTGGGAAACGCAGAAGCAGAGGCAGAAGCTACTTCTGAAGCCTCCAGCGGAACAAGGCGTGAGGTTGAATCCCGGGATGCCCAGAGTGAGAGACCACAGCCGTCTGCTGGGCCAAGTCAACCATCTTCATCTAGTCAGGGAAGTGAGACTCCCTCACAGACAGGTTCACGGGTTCTTGCAATACCCAGACCATTTGTACGTCAGGAAAGGATGAGTGGCGTTGGCCGGCAAACTTTACCACCTATCAATCAATTCCAGTATGAAGAAGGTGGTGATGACAGTATTGTTCCATCCACGCCAACACTGTTTCTATCTAGACGGGACGGCTTTTCAGAAGCTGTCAGCTCCCCACAGGTTCCCTCAAGTGGATTTGTATTTGGTTCAAATCCTGATATTGCTAATCCAACTCAGAGAAGTGAGTATTTTTCCCATTACATGAGGTTGAGATATTCTTAGTTAATGCCAGATAATCATTTCTAATGAGCAGATTTTTCTTATAAACATTTAATATTCTGTAGTAACTTCACATTTACATATATTCTTAGATATTTATAATTCAAAAGTAACTGGTATAATTTTCTTAACCATGTAAAATTCATATTTCCAGAGGCTCTTTTGAAATCTAAAGAAGTACAGCAATAGATCTTATGGCCTCATGTGCAAGTCCACTTGCAGTTTTACATAGTAGTTTTGTATTTATCTAGTTTCGACAGTTTTCTCCTGACATTTACCCATAAAATGAAAGGATATCTCCCATTTTCTTTCTTTTCATAGACTACTGTAGACACATGCCTCTCTCAAGTAATGAAACCCCCTAGCGGTTAATGGCAAGAAGCGAAATGCCGGGGCCGCTTATTATTTTAGTCTCTGTCGATCTCAGTACAACTTGCTATATCCCTCTTCCAGAATATGATCATGTTTACATAGTTTAAAGTAGTTTCCTTTCTGGATTGGTTAATAATTACTGCACATGGATAGTACTGTGATTTAAACTACTGTTATAGGGAGTGCGATTGTGTATTCCTTACAAGAAAAGTATTTTTTAAGTTTGAATTGTAATCAAACTTGCTTTTAGTTCAAGGGGAAATCCAGAGAAGACTAGACTAGTTGTTTATAGTAGGGAAGATGACAAATATGATATGCTAGCACTATTTTCTAAAACACATTTTATATGCTAAGGTTTATTAGTGATGGGTTTCTAAGATCATGCCTTATTTAGCTGCTTTTTTTTTAATCTCAGGTGGACAGTGAGTCTTTACTTGCAAGCGTAAATTCTGATCTTACCTGCCCAGTTCCTAACCCAATTCCTGTGTAGGGTAATAGTGTTACATTTAGTAAGGCTTCTGAATGTTCACTGCTCATTACTGAGTTGAGATCATCTCATAGTAGCCTTGACTTCTTTTATTACTTTAAACCCTTCTGCTGCAAAGTCCTTGCATTTCCACATTCTTAGTCGCTATTTTAGACAACTAGGTTGCTAGGCAAAGACAGAGTTGGTAGACTAGATTCTTATATACAGTGGTACCTCTACATACGAATTTAATCCGTTCCACAACCGACTTCGGATGTAGAAAATGTTCGGATGTAGAAACGAATTTTCCCATAAGAATACATTCAAATAGGATTAATCCGTGGTTGAGCCCAAAAACCTATGATAACTCCTTAATAAATTACTACACATAATTACACATGACAATATGCACTCTAAATTAGATAATAGACATGTAAAAAAGAATAATTATCAAGAAATAATAAATAAGAAACGGGTTTTTAGCGTCACTTTACCTGAAAAAGCCCAGCGCAGGTGTTGGTCTTGCTACGCAGAGAGGAGACGGACGGGCGGCGAGGAGGTAGAGAGGGTGACTACGATAAACGTACACTACCGTAACTTATTCTAATTTACACTAAGTGAACTTTAACCTAACCTAGCTTATTTATTTTTTTTTATTATATTTTATATTTTTTTTTTACATTTTCTTTTTTTCTCTTTGATGATTAATTTTAATCACTTTCACTCTCTACACTTGAAATTGATTGAATTTTTTTCTCTTCACTCCTTTCCATTTTCTTTGAACCACTTCCTTCCTCTTCATCACGAGTTCGCTTCGTAGTTTTTTTAAAGAAGCTATCGATAGAAAGTTGCTTGGTACGGCTTTTCAGAATGTTTCGAAAATGAGTTAGGCAAACATCATCGAACTGCGCAACTACACGACAAACCTGCAATTTTTGGATGGTATTTGTCGATGAAGTCGACCACGTCTTGATATTTTCCTAACATCTCTTTTATTTGCGCCGAACCTAACACATGTTCTACCTTCTCGATCCCTTCCTCGTCATCACTCATGTGCTCAGACATAGCATGGAGTTCCTTGAGCTCCTCTGTAGTAAGTTCGTCGTGATGTTCGGCGACGAGTTCCGTGATGTCATCTGCGTCGACCTGCAGACCCATGGACTTGCCAAGGGAGACGATTTCCGCTACGTCTTCCGCTGCACCCACCACGGGATCAGGTTCGGGGTCAAAATCCTCGAAATCTCTGGGAGAAACTGCATCAGGCCACAGCTTCTTCCAGGCAGAATTGAGGGTTCGTCGAGTTAATCCCACCCAAGCCTGATCTATGATCTTCAAGCAGTGCACGATGTTAAAGTGGCTTTTCCAAAATTCACGCAAAGTTAAGTTTGTGCTTTGCGTGACATTAAAGCACTGCTTGAATAGGTGCTTGGTGTAGAGCTTCTTGAAGTTCGAGATGACTTGCTGGTCCATGGGCTGGAGGATAGAGGTGGTATTCGGTGGAAGATACAGCACCTTTATGAACTTGAATTCTTCGAAGATATCATCTTCAAGTCCGGGGGGGGGTTGGGGGTTGGGGGGTGAGCGGGTGCATTGTCAAGGCATAGCAGGCACTTTAAAGGCAATTTCTGCTCATGAAGATACTTCTTCACAGAAGGACCGAAAACTTGGTTAACCCATTGGACAAAGAACTGCCTAGTGACCCAGGCCTTCGAGTTGGATCGCCAGAAAACATGAAGCTGGTCCTTATCCACATTGTGTGCCTTAAAGGCCCTAGGGTTCTCAGAATGGTAAACCAGTAAGGGCTTGACTTTAAAGTCCCCGCTAGCGTTGGCACATAGGGCAAGAGTCAACCGATCCTTCATTGGCTTATGCCCAGGCAATTTCTTCTCTTCGGCGGTGATGTAGGTTCGACTGGGCATCTTCTTCCAAAACAGCCCGGTTTCATCACAATTAAACACCTGCTGCTCTACGTAGCCTTCTTCCTGCACGGTCCTTTCAAAGCTCTTCACAAAGTCAGCTGCAGCCTTTGTGTCCACACTAGCAGCCTCTCCGTGGCGAACAACTGAATGAATCCCGGACCGTTTCTTAAATTTTTCAAACCAGCCACGAGATGCCTTGAAATCGTCTGAGGAAGGTTCGGTTGAACTCTTCCCAGCATCACCCCCAGAGCTCGCCTCCTTCAAGTCAGTGAAGATGGCGTGCGCCTTCTCGCAGATGATAGTTTCGGTGATGGTGTCGCCAACAATCTCTGTCCTTGATCCAGATTAGCAGAAGTCGTGCCATCTCTTCTATGATAGGGCTACGGCGTTTTGAAATGATGGTGATCCCCTTAGAAGGTTTCACTGCTTTAATGGCTTCTTTCTGTTTCAAGATTGTCGAGATCGTCGACATATTTCGGCCATATTCTTTTGCAAGTTCTCTCACGCGGACGCCACGCTCATGCTTTTCAATAATTTTCTGCTTTACTTCTAAAGAAAGCATTTCCTTCTTCCTTTTCTCACCACTACCACTACCACCTGCGAAACTAAGCCTTTTAGGACCCATGCTTTACGTAAAAAATCGTAATAGGATGTACGTAAAAAATCCCGATTAAAATACAGTTAATAGCAGAACGCACAGCGCACAACCACACGAAGCCGACGAGAACAGAGGAATGACCCAAGCCACGCTAATAGAGGGTCCCTCCGAGGTCGAAGTGCTGCCTTCTATCGGCGGAAATAAAAAATACATCCGGCGCTATGAGTACCATCTACGCGTACGGGTATTTTTTACTTTGGGTGTCGAAAAAAAATTTGGGTGTAGAATAGGAACGTGTTCGAATTGTACTTTGCTTATTGAAAAATTCGGATACAACCGGTACAACGAAAATTGCTTACTTCGTGTGTCGAAATAAAATTCGGGTGTAGAGTCGAAAAATTGCTCGAATTTTACTTCGGATGTTGGAAAATTTGGATGTAGATACGTTCGTGTGTAGAGGTTCCACTGTACTGGGTTTCAGGTTCTATATTGGTTGCTGGCTGGCAATGTGGTCGTAACACTTTTTGAAGTTCCGTTAATTCATAATTTTCATGTTTTCAAAATATTTCAAATATCTAGAAATACAATATTGAGTCCAATTCATAATTTTGAATTTTTCAAAATATTTCAAATCTCTAGAAATACAATACTGAGTCCTATATTTCAAAGATCGTTCATTACTGTACTATTTCTATACCAGTTGAGTGTGAATTTTTATTATTTTCTACAAAATTCTGTAATTACCTATATCTTTCTTTTACCGGTATCCCACCTCCATCAGAGTATGGGAGTCAGCCAAATGAGCATCATGAGAGGTTGATACAAATAAACAGGATTTTAGTAATAAAGTTTTTTATTTCTGTACTCAACTGATGTTCCTATACATGCCCACCCTCCTCACGGACTTTTGATGCGTAGAGGACAGGGAGTACTTTGACTTTGAAACTGAAATACTAAGATTCCAGGCACTTCACTTCACTTCACTTCACTTGCCATTAACTCCTAGTGTCTTGTACTTTACTAGAGGCATGTGATAATTAAAAGGAAACCAATTAGGTTTTTATTTTTAAATTCTAAGATTAGATGTCGATAAACTTATCTGGAAAATAAGCCTTATGAACATCAGGTGAGTATAGAATTAATAAATTTTATTAAAATTCTGTTTTTCTGCAGGTGGTTTAGCTGTGATGGCTGAAGATGGTCTTATAAATGATACGAGAATTGACCTCGGGCAGTTAGATGAAGGCAATAGATCTCAACCAACCACTCCCTTACACCGATCACCCACAGGTATAAAGGAATTTCTTGTTAAAGATGCTGAATTAACTGTTTAACCCTTTTACCCCCAAAGGACGTACTGGTACGTTTCACAAAGCTCATCCCTTTACCCCCATGGACGTACCGGTACGTCCTTGCAAAAAAATGCTATAAAAATTTATTTTTTCATATTTTTGATAATTTTTTGAGAAAATCCAGGCATTTTCCAAGAGAATGAGACCAACCTGACCTCTCTATGATGAAAATTAAGGCTGTTAGAGCAATTTAAAAAATATATACTGCAAAATGTTCTGGGGGAAAAATAACCCCTTGGGGGTTAAGGGTTGGAAATTTCCAAAGAGCCTGGGGGTAAAAGGGTTAACATTAAATATTCTTATTCACATTCATTGCCTTTATTTCAAATTCATATGAAAGGGCAAATTACATTTTTTGCACTATAGATATCCCATTGTTTGCTAAATATCTTTAGGATAGTGCAGCCCTATTCTCAAAGATGCGTATAAATTGTTAAATTAACAATGTCAAACTGGTTGTTGACAATTTTATGTTGTACTGTAGTTTTCATAACTTCTGTTGAAATTTTAATTTGTTCCTCTTTCTGCTGTTATATTTTTATTAATATAGATAGTTTATGAAGAGATGAATAGGTTATTTGAAGTTCATTGGTATACCTGCCATAAAAGAACAATATCCTTGAAAACTTGTGTTTCATAAAGTGGAATATTCTATAGCAGAATATTAATAGCTATAGAAAGGCCTCTTGTGCTTGTTGGTCATTTCAATGTTCACTGTAGGGAGTGGTTTCATTTTTACTTCAGCCAGTCTCCTTGGCGTAAGAGCTTTGCGCTCTGCCTCGGGAACAGGCTGTGAGCAAATCATGTGGTAGGCTACTCACAAGTCTGGTAATTGTTCGGACCCAGTATACACCGACTACCTGGGTGCTATAATGAGCAAAGTACCCAATGGTTCTCCAGTTGGGACATCTAATCATGCCATGGTTTCATCAGTAATTGAAACTTAGCAGCCTATCCCTACGTTATATCTGGTGTTCTTCAGGACTGCGTATACACCGACTCTCCTGGTTTTATAACAAGTAAGGTTGGCTCTCCTATTTGGACATCTGATCATGCCTTGATTTCACTAATAATGAAGACTGAGCAGCTTGTCCCTGATTTATCTTACTCATGTAAGATTTATATGAAATCCCAAGCAGACTGGAATGGAATTTTACATGATCTTTTGTGCTTGAATTGGTCACAATTATATAATAGTGTTGATCCTGTAGTCCCTTTGAATGAGAATCTAGTCAACATAATTGATAGGCGTATCTCTTCTCGTGTACTAAGGTACCGAATGAAGGACAAACCATGGTTCAATGATAATTATAGGTGTGCTTATTTGGGGAAGCAGGAGGCTTATCGTCTTTGGAAGGGTAGCAGATCAGATTTGACCTGGAATAACTATACTCAGCTTAGAGCTTTTTCTTAGAGAGTTTATGCTTCAACTGATAAAGAATACAATTTAACCATTAAAGAAACCCTTTCTGGTACAACCCAGGAGCATAAGTGGTGGACTACCCTTAAATCTGCACTCGTTGTTGTAGATGCAACAGTTCCTGCTTTACTTAAACTAGATGGCTCTGTCACTCATTGTCAAAAGGAAAAGGCAACCTTTTTGGCAGATATGTTTGACAGCAAGCAGAGTAATGAGAAACTCGAACTTCCTCATTCCTGTTTTCCTGAGACTAAACTAACTAATTTAGCTTTTTTATCTCATGAAATTAAAGCTCTCTTGATGGACCTTCATGCTTATGGAGGTGTAGACCCAAAAGGTATTTTTCCTTTATTTTTTATAGATTTCGTAGCTCCAAAGTTATGTTATTTTGCACAAATTAGCAAGAAGAGGAGCTTTTAGCACTTGTTGGAGAATTGGTAATGTTACTCCGCTATATAAATGTGTTTGTGGTAGCTCATGTCCAACAGATTGCCGCCCAATTTCCATAACTCCCATATTATCTAAAGTTTTTGAATGTCTTTTGGCAAAACATCTTAATAGGTTTGCTGAAGTAACCTTCTGTTCCCTAGTTTGCAATTTGGTTTTCGTAAAGGCCTTGGAGCATGTGATGCCCTTATAATCTCCAATGCTGTACAGAAATCCCGATTGTGGTCAGGAAGTTCGTATGATTCGCCTTGATTTTAGTGCTGCCTTTGACTGTATCAATCATGAGGCCTTTGTTTTCAAAACTAAAACAGTTGGGAGTGGGTGGGTCGTTTCTCAGCATCATTATTGAAATTTTAAGTAATAGATCGCAAAGAGTTGTTGATGGGCACCATAGTGAGTATAGTATAGGAATATGATATCTGGTGTTCCTCAGGGTATTGTTCTTGGCCCATTACTTTTCATACTATATATACATGACGTGGTTTGATCTAGAAAATAAGCTTGTTGCATATGCAGATGTTACTCTCTTTGCATCAATTCTATCTCCTGAATGTAGATCTGGGGTTGCTGAATCCCTTAATAGTGATCTAGCTAAAATTAGTGCAGGGTGTAAATTATGGGGTATGAAGTTCAATCCTAACAAAACTCAAAGTATGATTGTAAGTAGGTCAAGGACGGTGGCTCCTCAACATCTGGATCTCAGCATTGCTAATGTTTCTTTAACTTTGTATGACTTTTAAAATTTAGGTGTGATTCTCTACAGGAAATTTACTTTTGAGAAATACATTAGGTCTGTGTCTTCTTCAATTGCAAAAAAAAAAAAAAAATGGCTTATTGAGAAAGTCTTAGAAGATTTTCGGTGATCAATCTATTTTGAAGAAGTGTTTTAATTCTTTCATTCTACCTTGTTTCGAGTCTTGTTTTCCCGTCTGATCTTCAGCTGCTGATTCTCATCTTAGTTTGTTGGACAGGAACTTTCAGCCTATTAAATTTTGTATTCCTGATCTAGATATTAATCTCTGCACCGTCGTTCAATTAGTTCATTATGCATGTTGCATAAGATTTTTTATAATTCTGACCATCCTTTACATTCAGATCTTCCCGGATAGTTCCATCTTGTTCATAATACTAGGTATGCAGTTAATTCTAATAGCCAGTCCTTCTCCGTCATTAGGCTCAATACTACACAGTACTCAAGAAGTTTTATTCCAGCTGTGACCAAGTTGTGGAATGATCTTCCTAATCGGGTAGTTGAATTAGTAGAACTTCAAAAGTTTGAACTCGCAGCAAATATTTTTATGTTGAACAGACTTACATAAGTCCTTTTATAGTTTATATATCAAATATCTGTTTTAAGGTTATTAATGTTTTAAAATATTTTATTTTAATTTTCTTTACTTCTTATATCATTCATTTCCTTATTTCCTTTCCTCACTGGGCTATATTTCCCTGTTGGAGCCCTTGGGCTTATAGCATCTCGCTTTTCCAACTCGGGTTGTAGCTTATCTAGTAAATATAATAATAGTGTTCTAGGCCCGCTACTTTTTATATTATATACGCATATGTGATTTGGGCTAGAAAACAAACTCGTTACACTTGTAGGGGATAGTACTCTCTCTGCGCTAATTCCTTCTCCTGAAATTAGACTTATGGTTGCTGAATCCCTAAATAGAGATCTCGCTAACCTTGGTACATATGTACATATACCAAAGGCACTTCCCCCAATTTTGGGGGGTAGCCGACATCAACAATGAAACAGAACAAAAAAGGGAACCTCTACTCTCTACGTTCCTCCAGCCTAACTAGGGACTCAGCCGAGTTCAGCTGGTACTGCTAGGGTGCCACAGCCCAATCTCCCAGCTAAACTTGGTACATGATGTAAATTATGGGACATGAAGTTAAACCCTAATTTAAGTAGGTCAAGGACAATGTCTCCTCAACAGCCAGAGCTTTGCAGTGACAATGTTCCTTTAACTATACAACTCTTTTAAAAGTCTAGAAGTGATTCAGTATTGCAAATTTTCTCTAGAGATGCACATTCAATCTGTTTCTTCTAAAATTGCACAGAAAAATTACTTTATAGTACATTTAACTCCCCCCCCAACACAAGGGTTATGTTCCTGGAGAGGTGGTGTTAACAGAAATTGTGTTAATGGAACGTAACAGCTGAGTGTCATATATATATATGTGTGTGTGTGTGTGTATTTACGTTCCTGGACATTGGGAAAGTCTGTCTATTTTGGGGTTTTGCTACTTTGAAACTTGAACAAACATATTTTTTATATATTTGAAGGTCACAGAATCAATAAAAACATGCATTCTTACCCTACTTGTAATTATTTTATATTAGAATAAGTTATTACCCATGACATTTACACTATGGCGCATAAGCTCACACTTGTCGCAACTGCCAGGTGTTGCTTGCTCCCCCCCCCCTTCTCTCTCTCTCTCTCTCTCTCTCTCTCTCTCTCTCTCTCTCTTTTTATATATTTTTATATATATATATATATATATATATATATATACATATATATATATATATATATATATATATATATATATATATACATATATATATATATATATATATATATATATATATATATATATATATATAAACTTGCCATAAAATGTATAAAATTTTAGGAACTGAAGGAGGTGTGAGCACTAGTGAGGGAAGAGGCTCGGCGAGAGACCCTCCTTCTGTCGTTATCACTGGAGCTGAGCAGTCAAATGATGAAGCTTCTCAAGGATCCCAGGACCATTTTACAGAAGCTGATTCTGTGGCTGTTGCTGTAGATGATGATGAAGATGAAGAAGAAGAGGAAGATGTAGAAGAGGAGGAAGAGGAAGGAGAAGAGGAGGAGGAGGAAGATGAACAAGGGGATGACGATGGTAAGAGGTTATTTTTCAGTACTTTGGCATAACTACTCGGCCACAGCAATTCAGTTGCTAGATGGAGTCCATTTTCTATGATATGTCTTCTAATTAGGCGTCTGTTTTTGTATTACATCGGCTGATTGTTGTTATGATCATAGATTAATCTAGCTAGACCACTGAGCTGCCACCTTTTACTGTGTTAGTGCCTACCCAAAGGATTTCTTAGACAAGAGATGAAGATTAGAACACATTGGTCAGCTGTAAGGTTGGTAAGCAGAAAACATTACAGCTGGGGCTGAAGGGACAGTATAAAGAGTTTCCAGAACTATGTACTTTTTTCTTCAATTCAAATTATTATTAGCCCTTTTACCCCCAAAGGACGTACTGGTACGTTTCACAAAAGCCATCCCTTTACCCCCATGGACGTACCGGTACGTCCTTGCAAAAAAATGCTATAAAAATTTGTTTTTTCATATTTTTGATAATTTTTTGAGAAAATTCAGGCATTTTCCAAGAGAATGGGACCAACCTGACCTCTCTATGATAAAAATTAAGGCTGTTAGAGCAATTTAGAAAAAAATATACTGCAAAATGGGCTGGGAAAAAGATATCCCCCTGGGGGTAAAGGGTTGGAAATTTCCAAATAGCCTGGGGGTAAAAGGGTTAATATTCTCAATAGTATCTGTTGGAGAGAGCTAAGCTATTTCTGTGGGATTACTCTATGGAGTTTACTCTGCAGCCATTAAGTTCATTTAGAATGAATGATAGCATTCATAACAGTATGTATTTTTATATTTAGAAAATCTTCAACCATCAGATATTGTCTGTTTTCTTTACTTGGCTATTTTTGCATGTTTTTGAAAGGTGACATGGAGGAACACGGTGAAGAGCACAGTCAAGGGGAATTGGAGGAACGTGGTAGTAGCGATGATAGTAGTCAGCCCTCTCAAGAAATGTCCAACATTCCTGGTTCACGGCAACGTAGAATTACACCGATCACCTGGAATGATCATCCCCAAAGAGGATTAGCAGCTCGTAGAGGTAAGAAATTTACTTATCAATAAGATTTCAAGGGCCTGAATATCCTCTTGTATTGTGACGCAGTTCCAGTAGGCCCTGCTGCTTCCTCCGGTGCCATAGATGACTGCGGAGGTAGCAGCAGTAGGGGAGTCAGCATTATGAAGCTTCATCTGTGGTGGAAATGTGGGAGATTGGGCTGTGGCACCCTAGCAGTACCAGCTGAACTCGGTTGAGTCCCTGATTAGGCTGAAGGAACATAGAGAGTAGAGGTCCCCTTTTTGTTTTGTTTCATTGTTGGTGTCGGCTACCCCCCAAAATTGGGGGAAGTGCCTTGGTATATGGATGGATTGTTATTTATAGTTTCTTGCTAAAGTGATGGGTTTTTATCCTCATCTGTGTCATAATGTAACACTTGTTGGAGATCAGACTCCATTGTAGAATACAATTTTTACTCTGTGTTGGCCATGCTCGTATTTGATGAAAAAAACTTTTATCTCAATCCCATAATGCACACGAATACAAAGGCCATTTTCAATAAAAGATTGATTTTATGCTTGTCCAGTTTTCAGCTCGCCTTATCAAATATTGACGCCAATCATAAGAAATTTTGTCAAAATCTTTTCATTTGACCCAATCATAATAATGTATGAAAAAAGATCAAAAGTTGTGATTAACCCTTTAACCCCCAGGCTATTTGGAAATTTCCAACCCTTAACCCCCAGGGGGTTATTTTTTTCCCAGCACATTTTGCAGTATATTTTTTTTTAAATTGCTCTAACAGCCTTAATTTTTGTCATAGAGAGGTCAGGTTGGTCTTATGCTCTTGGAAAATGCCTGAATTTTCTCAAAAAATTATAAAAAATATGAAAAAAAAAAAAAAAAATTTATAGCATTTTTTTGCAAGGACGTACCAGTACGTCCATGGGGGTAAAGGGATGGCTTTTGTGAAACGTACCAGTACGTCCTTTGGGGGTAAAAGGGTTAATAGCAACTACTTTTGGGCCAGCCCTATTAGTTGAGAATATCTACCATCTTATTTTGGTTAAACTTGTTTTTGAAGAACATTTTTGTTCTATTAGCATACAATGTAGAATATTTAAAATTCTGAAATCAATTTGAAGTAACTGTTATTACTTGATTATATTTTCTGAGCCACATGCAGTCTCCTATGGAAATCACAATACTGTTTGATATAGTGGTACGAGTGAACATTAACAAGAAAACTTATCAAGTAAAGAGCAATAGGGAAGTCATCTGCTGGGAAATATTTAAAATAATATTTAAGAATATATTTGCTAGGTTTAATATTAGTGAGATTAATTTTGGCTCAATCGCATGGTCACACTATTGATGTACACTAAACATTTTTATGGTATTGATTATGGGTGTAGCTTCTTATCAAGGTATATGTTCTGTAGTGTGCTCATTTACTGATTCTTGGCTTGATTTAGGTATTTTAGCTCGGTGATCTGATTGAGCCACTTACAATAATAGAACTAAATTACAGGGTAAATCCCTAATGGGGTCTTGAAGTGCATGCGCATTAACTAAGGTTGCCATTTATTTATTTGTTATCTCTTAAATAGTCCTATATCATTTTACCCATCGGTATCTATGTTATTAACCCTTTACCCCCAAAGGACGTACTGGTACGTTTCACAAAAGCCATCCCTTTACCCCCATGGGCGTACCGGTATGTTCTTGCAAAAAAGGCTATAAAAATTTATTTTTTCATATTTTTGATAATTTTTTGAGAAAATTCAGGCATTTTCCAAGAGAATGAGACCAACCTGACCTCTCTGTGACAAAAATTAAGTATGTTAGAGCAATTTGAAAAAAATATACTGCAAAATGTGCTGGGAAAAAAATAACCCCTTGGGGGTTAAGGGTTGGAAATTTAAAAGGGTTAAAACCCATATCTTTCACGAGTTACAATTACCTTGCCCTATTAATGCATTTGTCAATTTTCGCTGGAGATGATGATGGTGATTAATGATTATTCTAAAGGCTCTTTAGGAAAGAATGTTGAAGCCCGTAATTCATTTAAAGCATGCTAAAAAGAACCCTGAAATTTTGATGTATTAATGAAAGCCAAAAGAAAAAAAAAAGATATAAAAGTTGAGCCCAATGTCTCTATGGGATCATTGATAAACATACATACATACATATACCAAAGGCACTTCCCCCAATTTTGGGGGGTAGCCGACATCAACAAGAAACAAAACAAAAAAGGGGACCTCTACTCTCTACGTTCCTCCAGCCTAACCAGGTAGCATCAAAGATACTGATTTAAAAAAAAAAAAAAAAAAGACAAAACTAAGTTTTAGTTTGTTCATTACAAATTCATTTGTTCCGTAACAGACATGCAAACCACGCTATTTAATAGGGGTATTACTTTCGGCGTAGCTGAAATGACAAGCCATTAAAATTTAACGAGGGTTTACTACCCACATCTCTAGTTAGCGGGGATAGGGGAGGGTAGCTCCCCCTCCCCTCACTCTCCCGCGCGCCAGCGCCCACGCACAGCGATCTCTCCTGCACGCCCACGACCTTCGGATCTGGGCGCTGTCGGGAAGTCAGAGAAGACATCTCCTACGCGCCAGCGCTCGCCAATGCGCCAATTGCTGTCACCAGCACGCCAGCGCTCGCCATTGCGTAATCACGTGCAGTCACCCTCTCGCTCCCACGAGGATACACGTGCGCGTCCATCCTCTCCTGCAGTTGCGCACCACCATACTGATGCGCGCCAGGGGTATCTCTCCAGCGAGCGCGCGCCCTACGACATCTACTGGGGTGCACGAACTCTCACCCGCACGCCCGCGTGTCCAACGACCTGATCCTGCGCGCTCTCCTGTGTGCCCACAGTCTCCCGCGCTCGCTCCTACGCGCCATCACTCAACTGCGCGCCCTCGCAATCGCCCGCACGTGACCCCTGGTATTCTCCATCGCGCGAGCATCATTACGCGCCCCCGCGCGAGCGTCAATACCCTCCTGCGCGCGAGGCTGCTGGACAACGCACGGCAAGGTCGCCATCGCCGCGTTCCCCTCCCCGCAAGCGCATAACACCGCACATTGCGGCGGAAGGGAAACATCCAGAAAGGTCCAGGATCCCTTTTTCTTCTTTTCAGGCGAACCCCCCCTATGGAAACTCCTCCCAGGGATCCGTCGATCCCTGTCCCTCCAGAGGGAGTGTCTGACAGCGCGTCTGTCAGTCAACAACCATGGTTCGGTGTGCTAATCAGAGTAGTTACGCAGGCTTTCAAGCCTGTTCTCTCTGAGTTAGGTCGCAGATCCTAGGCTGTTTTTACCCCTCTGAAGAGAAAAAGAGGAGTTCCGGATGCGGTGACTTCTCCGAGAGCTAAGTTGACTCCTCGCAAGCCAGGCAGGTTCCTTCACCCCCAGAGTTTTTCTCCTTCTCTGTCGGACGAGGACTTCCCGTCCTGAAGGGAGTCACGTGAGGTGAGACGTTCCCCCATCGTACCAATGAGGGAAACCCCATCTCGCGGTGAAAAGTCTTCCCGGGTAAGGGCTGAAAGGAACTTGCCACCGTCTATGTTAGAGTTCTACATCCTTCCCAGGAAGGAGTCGAAGGACTAGAAGACGGACCAAAATCCTCGACAAGACTTAGGACGGAGCCAGCTAGCCACTCGGAAAACGTCTGCGAATCTCCCCAAGAAGAGCCTTTGGGGACAGGAGACCGCTGCAAGTCCAACATCCGGAGGAGAATTACAAGAGTCAGAGCATGCATTTTGGCAGGTTCTGACTCTTATGTGGGCTCTCAATCGGTTTGCCGACCCAGAGATCCTCCCACAAGAGGACAAAGACACGGTCTTAGACCGCGTATTTAGCACTTAAAAACCTTCTAAGACCAGTGCGGCCCTGCCCTGGTCTCAGGGGTTAAGAGTACCAGGGACAAGATCGCTGTTCAGCTCTCTGAGTTGTCCTCCTCCAACCGTTCCAGTGCCGGCAACAAGCTTCTCCCACCTCCTCGCGTACAGCAAAGGAGGTACTTCGAGATCTTGAAGGAGCCTTGTTTAGCTCTTCCTCTCCACCATTCGTTGGAAGAGCTTACCAAGGGAGTCCTTCTTGAGACTCTCTTCAACCGGCAGGTCATGTTCTCGGCAACCGAGATCCTTAACCAGGAGAAGGTTGCAAAGTGTGCTATGCAAGCCACTTCGTGGCTGGATATCTGGTTAGGGACCTTAGGTATCCTGATACGCTCTGAGGACTTCTCCAAAGAAGTACCAGGAAAGCTATGGAGACGTTCCTCCTCTCAGGCACTCACACGATATCTGGCCCACCAAGTCTCGAACTTGTGGGCAAACACCATCGCAACATTTTGAAAGGGAGACAAAAACAAACCTCCTTAGATAAGTATTTTTTTTAAAGGCCTGCAGCAAGTTAAAGTGAGGCAAAAATTTTTAAGAAATAGAAAAGAATAACTGCAAAGGATTTTTGCCTCTGACCTTCAATTTTGCAACACCAGGGTGATTTATCCTGTAAATTGGTGTTTTTTCAAATTCTATCTCCTCCCTTGATAATTGATATTAAGACCTGGGATTACTACCCTATGTAGACCTTCAATCAAATAGAGAAGTTTTTCTAAACGTCATTTTTTTTGCTAGGTGTGAATTTTTTCGTTATGGTAAAAAAAATAAACCCTATAAATCAAGGAAAAAAGTAAGAAAAAATTATGAAACAAAAATTGGAAATTTGATTGTTTTTACATTACAAATAATTTCAATGCTATATCTTTAAAAATAAGGGAGAAGAAAGAATTTGAAGGTCAATAAGTAGTTTTGAGATACCGTTCAAAGGTTTTCTTTGTATTTTTACAAAGACAATGTTAATAAATCATGATTATTATGAATTTTTGTTGTTTTTTTTGGATAATACACCAAAGCAAAGTTATTTTTCATAATTTAATCATAAATAAAGCTCCTTTTGCCCAATATCTTGCTTCTTTAGGCTCCTGTCAGGTGAGACGGGTGCTCCTTCATCCACAAAATTGTCTCTCTCCTTCACTAACTCCGCTAATATCACTGATATTACCCATTTCTGAACTCTTATTAAAGCGAATTTTCTTCCTTGTGTTAATGAGATATTAAGATTATCTTTTCTTTTTTGATGTGATGAAATTCTTGCCGAAACCAATAAAAATACATAAAAGCGAGCAAATGTCAGAGTTCAAACTTAAACGTGTACTCTCCCTGAGGTTTGTGTTGGCACTGAAGAGTGTAATCATAACTTCCTGTCTTGTGACTCATGGAATCTATACAGATGCCATTGCTCACAATTTGTTTTATATTAAAATTTAATAATTATCAAAATTTACAATAATAGAAATACTGCATTTTCTTGTAGTGATCAATATTTTTGGTTTATTGAGTTACTTTTGCTAATTACCCTGCAAATATGAAAGTAGGAGGAATTTTGACAAAATATTTCGTATATGCATTCTCCGTTGCCATACGAAGCCAGGTGAAAATTTTCAGGATTTTACGTTTTTCATCCCATACCCCTTATATTGGCTTTCCGGCCGGGTCCCTTAAGACTATGGCTTGCCCAAGCCATCTTTAATTGCTAGTAACCGCTAGATTTTCTCATTAGTCTACTAGATAAATATGTCTATCAAAAGAAAAAAGATGGGGAATTTTTTTTTTTAAGTTTTAGGGATAAATGTCGATAAAACCAAGCATCCAGATAAAAGCATGTAAGGCTCTTCATTTTATATTAATTTCACCAATTTTATTTATGAAACATTATCTTAATTTTTTTTATTCTCCTTTTGGGGGTTATTTGTGAAGCGAGTTCTATTTGTAGAAGATTTCTTTTGTTTTACAGAGGACCATTTACAGCAAGGTCATTAGTTAATTAGAAATATGTTAACCATAAAATTAATTATATTTAATGATTTTAGAAGTTATAAAAGTCTTTCTAAACTATTTTATTGAAAATTGTTATTTACAACCAAAGCTTCCAAAACTATTATTGTTATCACCATTGTTGTTACTAGCCAAGCCCCAATCTTAATTGGTAATTTTTCATGCCATTTTAATGCATCATATTGAAGTAATTTTATATAGTCTTTTAACCCTCTGAGGATCCGTCTGGTCATGTAGCTATAAAGAAAATTTATTCTGCCTTCTTCTGCAATTTTCAGTTTCTATCTTTATATTCCTTTGTTGGTTATGCTACGAGACGTCTATATAGGTAGGTTGGCATATAGCATTGGTCATCATAAAAAGGTTTGCAAATCATGAGACTGACAGAGATTTTGTCACGGCCAGGATCACCAGAGGTTTAATTGGTAACACAGGTTTGCCCCACGGATATTTGATTAAAGGTCCAAATAACTCAAACTAAGTGGATAATGCGGAGCAACACCTATTATTAACCCTTTTACCCCCAAAGGACGTACTGGTACGTTTCACAAGACTCATCCCTTTACCCCCATGGACGTACCAGTACGTCCTTGCAAAAAAATGCTATTTAAAATTTTTTTTTGCATATTTTTGATAATTTTTTGAGAAAATTCAGGCAATTTCCAAGAGAATGAGACCAACCTGATCTCTCTATGACAAAAATTAAGGCTGTTAGAGCAATTTTAAAAAAATATACAGCAAAATGTGCTTGAAAAAAAATTATCCCTGGGGGTTAAGGGTTGGAAATTTCCAAATAACCTGGGGGTAAAAGGGTTAAACAAATATCATATGAATGTACGAACTTGAACCAACGTGTAATTGCAGACTTTAGGAAAATATCGTTTGAAGACATATTTATCATATTTGTTTTACACAGCTATTAAATAAGTAAACTAGCTGATAAGTAATGGTAAATTTTCAAGGTTATTATTAGCATCTGGATATTTTTGTTTACTATTTACAGGCATTGGACGTAGCCCCCTTGCTGGCCGTGGTGCAAGAGGGGTATTAAACAGGGAGAGAGCTGCTGGAGCAAGTGCACCGGGTGGTCGAGCAAGACGGTCACGTCCTGGTAGTTTCCACCGCGGTGCGCATAATTAAACGTTAAGATCCTACATGTATTTTTTAAGGTTTTTTACATACTTAAGTTCTGAGAAAAATTCATATTTTTGTTAAATTGAAATTCATTTTGTCACATTTATGAGATTTGAAAATACTTTAAGATGTGATTTTATTTTTTACTGTATTTTGGTCATATTTTTATGGAAACTTTAGGTTAAGCTAATCTTGAAATATAAGATTTTGTATATATTAATCCATAAGCAGAAAAATTCTATCCTAATAAACCATAAAAATTAGTGTCAATAAAACATTTTGGGCTGCATTCAAAGCATTTATGCTTTTAACATTATGCTAAAACTTACTGATGATGAAGTAAAATGAAGGCTGTTTATGTTCTTTAAATAAAAGATCTCGAAGGTATTATCTTTCCTTTGCCATTATTATAATGCAGAATTGTATTCTTACAGACGAAATGTCATTATTTCAATTAGCACTTGTATTAATTCATATTTATTCCAATAACCATTACCTGAAATATATAATCTTCATTGAAGCAAGAGTTTCTCATCCTTTGAAGATAAAATCTTTAAATGACAACCATTTGCCACAATGGATCTATAAGCAGCATCAGTCACTGATCACTAGGCTCCTCTCACACCCAAGCCACTGTGTTTACACTGCTACCTCAAAATGTCTTTTGAGTTATCAGGCCTTGTGTTGAAAGGGTGATGGTTTTACCTACACAAGGGGCCTGATCTTGTGGTAGTTGGCCCATTTTCTGCAGGGATTTGAGGTCCCATATCAGGGGCCATGGCATTAGACAATCTTGCCTTCATATGCAGGTCTGCATTCTTTATCTGCATTATTATTATTATTATTATTATTATAATTATTATTATTATTGTCAAGAGGCTGGAGACACCTCTTGGATATCACAAAACTTGAGGTTCTCATTGGAAATTACTTTCGTGGTATTGACAGCTGTTTAAAAAGATGATTGTGGGTGTTCTCCATTGATCTAACAGATGCTTATTTGTTCTAAAACGTACAGTCAAGCCTCGTTCTTCGCAATAGGTTATAGTCACAGGCTCGATAAGCGAATTTTCGCGAATAAATACTATACTAAAAACTCACCATTACCACAAGTGGGTGCCTGAGCTGATGATTAACACAGTAAATACTGCCTAATATTGTTTTAATTTGGTTTCTACAAAAGTTTATAATCATATGTACAATATACAGTACATTTGCAAAACGCGTACACTATGTACTGGACACAGTAACGTTACCATACAGTATTGTGATAAGGTAAAGTTTACAGATTCGTCATCATCCCCTTACTGTTCTGTTTGACAAAAGTTGTTCCTCTTTAGGGATAGTGTACAGTAATATTACTACTATGCAGCTTAACTGAACCTACTGTAAGTGTTTGGTGTTTTTGTTCAAGACTTGGCCTACGCCGCTACTCTAGAAGCTTGACAGAACTTCTTACGTGTTGTCTTTTGCGCAGTATGTTATGTATACTTTCTTGAACAAAGATACAGCTTATTTTATAAACTAAAAACTTAAATAACTTGACGATAATTGTATCTTTTAAATGTATAAACAAGAACTGTACATCCAATTACTTTCTCTCTCTCTCTCTCTCTCTCTCTCTCTCTCTCTCTCTCTCTCTCTCTCTCTCTCTCTCTTTTTTTAATATTCAATTTCATTTCGGAAGCATTATTGCATTTTAGAAAATTACGATTATTTAAATAGTTAATTGTGTTTGAATAAAATATTTATGTGCTTTGGTTTTTAAATTTTGGTGTATTTTATCAATCTAATTGTTTTGGGTGCCATGATCAGATCAGCTGATCTGATCACAGCACCCAAAATACTTTTTATATAATGATAAACTGATTGCATTTCACAATCTTTCGACTTAGTGTATTAAAACAATTTTTGCTTTATTATATTATACAGCAGAAGATGGGTCTTTCTTTCCCAAATTGTGTAGATTGGTCTTTCTTTCCCATATTGTGTAGATTGGTCTTTCTTTCCCAAATTATGTAGATTGGTCTTTCTTTCCCAAATTGTGTAGATTGGTCTTTCTTTCCCATATTGTGTAGATTGGTCTTTCTTTCCCAAATTGTGTAGATTGGTCTTTCTTTCCCATATTGTGTAGATTGGTCTTTCTTTCCCAAATTGTGTAGATTGGTCTTTCTTTCCCAAATTGTGTAGATTGGTCTTTCTTTCCCATATTGTGTAGATTGGTCTTTCTTTCCCAAATTATGTAGATTGGTCTTTCTTTCCCATATTGTGTAGATTGGTCTTTCTTTCCCATATTGTGTAGATTGGTCTTTCTTTCCCAAATTGTGTAGATTGGTCTTTCTTTCCCAAATTGTGTAGATTGGTCTTTCTTTCCCTAATTGTGTAGATTGGTCTTTCTTTCCCAAATTGTGTAGATTGGTCTTTCTTTCCCATATTGTGTAGATTGGTCTTTCTTTCCCATATTGTGTAGATTGGTCTTTCTTTCCCAAATTGTGTAGATTGGTCTTTCTTTCCCAAATTGTGTAGATTGGTCTTTCTTTCCCAAATTGTGTAGATTGGTCTTTCTTTCCCAAATTGTGTAGATTGGTCTTTCTTTCCCAAATTGTGTAGATTGGTCTTTCTTTCCCAAATTGTGTAGTCTATATCAGTAAAGTCAAAAGGTTGGTGAGGGTACTAATCCTACACTGGTGGCAGTGGGAGGAGAGAATAGAGAACTTTGCAGGAATAATCCCAGTCTATGATTGGCGAAGCGTGTAATCCGACTTCTCACTAATACGACCCACAGGATCAAAAAACGTTATAGATACTTTTAAAATTTACTCAGAATTTTTTCTTCAAATAATATAAATTTACTTAACCCTTTTACCCCCATGGACGTACCGGTACGTCCTTGCAAAAAAATGCTATTTAAATTTTTGAAAAAATTCAGGCATTTTCCAAGAGAATGAGACCAACCTGACCTCTCTATGACAAAAATTAAGGCTGTTAGAGCAATTTAAAAAAAATATACTGCAAAATGTGCTGGGAAAAAAATAACCCCTTGGGGGTTAAGGGTTGGAAATTTCCAAAGAGCCTGGGGGTAAAAGGGTTAAAAAAGACATGTATGAATCACTTTATGTCCTTCAGTTTGTTACTAATTTCACTAAATATAGTCATTTACTCTCTTCTCTATTGATGATTTTGTTCATGCAAACAAGCACAGAATGTATCCATTTTAATGCTGTTAATGTTCTTAAAGTATGTTGTTTTAATTTTTCATTACTAAATCTATATATTTTATTTATCCCTTTCCTCACTGGGCTACTTTTTTGGGCTCAAGCCATGTCGTCCTGATTGAAGTTCCTCAAAGGCAGCTTTCTACTTTGGATATTTCTGAGTCTGCTATACCAGAGAATTTAACCCAAGAAGTATCACAGATTTCTTTCACCTGGAGTGAATATCCTGAGAGATATCGTGTATACACCAGGGACGTGTTTAAAACAAGCCACGGCTATCCTTCCCCGAATAGAGTTAACCTTGTCTCGAAGGATATGGGATAGGATTGGATACGTGGGCAAGAGAGCCGTCACAACCTCCGATCCCAGTGTACTACTGCAAACACATTTCCTGGATCACTATTCCTTCTTATAACGCCGTCCTGTCGGTTGATTGGAGTTTATTTTGTGTGTTTTTATAGCTTTTTTGAGTGATTTTGTGATCATGGATGCATCTGCTTCTTCCTCATTGACTAAGTTGAGTACCATTTCCTTCTGTGTTGGAGAATTTTGCATCTCTACCCAGTTATTCTTAAAATGTGCATGCTTTATGTTGCCCGCGGCTGGCGCCTGGTCGCTGCCAGCGACTCGTGTATCCAAATCGCTCAGAAAGGCTTAGTTATTTTTTCAAAGTGCTGTAAGAATGTGTTTTAATTTGTTCTTTTACAATTGCGGTATGATTATGAGTTACCCCCTCATTTACTATTGTCTGCTTATGTATATTTTATCAGTCTTGACTTAGGCTAACTTTTCCCTGGCTGCAAGCCATGACTGGTAAATATGTACTTGTACGCCATCACCTTCTTTCACTTAACCTTATTGTTTTCGTGTGGCTGCCCATCCTCCCATGCTGTTGATGTGTCAGTGGGAAGTTGCATTCCTGAAGATCCTTCTTGGAGCATTAGATAATATTTGACAGTTGTTCTAGAGTGACTGTTTTTCACTCATCCATTTAGCCTGTGTTTGGCCAGGCAGCACTGATTATGGAAACTTATTCCCTATGTCTACTTCTTGTCCAACCCTTAGAATTCACTAACCTTGTTCTAATGCTGATGGGTAGACCTCCTTTTAGTGTCATCTTACCCATTCCTAGGCTTCCCTTCTTAGTGTTTGGTAGACTAGCGGCTGGCTGTGAGGATTCGTTGTCTGTGCCTTCTTACTGCAAAACCTTTAGAACGGCATATTAGTAGACCTCCCTTTAGTGTCATCTTACCCATTCCTAGGCTTCCCTTCTTAGTGTTTGGTAGACTAGCGGCTGGCTGTGAGGATTCGTTGTCTGTGCCTTCTTACTGCAAAACCTTTAGAACGGCATATTAGTAGACCTCCCTTTAGTGTCATCTTACCCATTCCTAGGCTTCCCTTCTTAATTTTTGGTAGACTAGCGGCTGGTTGTGAGGATTCGTTGTCTGTGCCTTCTTACTGCAAAACCTTTAGAACGGCATATTAGTAGACCTCCCTTTAGTGTCATCTTACCCATTCCTAGGCTTCCCTTCTTAGTTTTTGGTAGACTAGCGGCTGGTTGTGAGGATTCGTTGTGTGTGCCTTCTTACTACAAACCCCTTAGAACGGCATATTAGTAGACCTCCCTTTAGTGTCATCTTACCCATTCCTAGGCTTCCCTTCTTAATTTTTGGTAGACTAGCGGCTGGCTGTGAGGATTCGTTGTCTGTGCCTTCTTACTGCAAAACCTTTAGAACGGCATATTAGTAGACCTCCCTTTAGTGTCATCTTACCCATTCCTAGGCTTCCCTTCTTAATTTTTGGTAGACTAGCGGCTGGCTGTGAGGATTCGTTGTCTGTGCCTTCTTACTGCAAAACCTTTAGAACGGCATATTAGTAGACCTCCCTTTAGTGTCATCTTACCCATTCCTAGGCTTCCCTTCTTAATTTTTGGTAGACTAGCGGCTGGTTGTGAGGATTCGTTGTCTGTGCCTTCTTACTGCAAACCCCTTAGAACGGCATATTAGTAGACCTCCCTTTAGTGTCATTTTACCCATTCCTAGGCTTCCCTTCCTAGTTTTTGGTAGACTAGCGGCTGGTTGTGAGGATTCGTTGTGTGTGCCTTCTTACTGCAAACCCCTTAGAACGGCATATTAGCAGACCTCCCTTTAGTGTCATCTTAGCCATTCCTAGGCTTCCCTTCTTAATTTTTGGTAGACTAGCGACTGGTTGTGAGGATTCGTTGTGTGTGCCTTCTTACTGCAAACCCCTTAGAACGGCATATTAATAGACCTCCCTTTAGTGTCATCTTACCCATTCCTAGGCTTCCCTTCCTAGTTTTTGGTAGACTAGCGGCTGGTTGTGAGGATTCGTTGTGTGTGCCTTCTTACTGCAAACCCCTTAGAACGGCATATTAGCAGACCTCCCTTTAGTGTCATCTTAGCCATTCCTAGGCTTCCCTTCTTAATTTTTGGTAGACTAGCGACTGGTTGTGAGGATTCGTTGTGTGTGCCTTCTTACTGCAAACCCCTTAGAACGGCATATTAGTAGACCTCCCTTTAGTGTCATCTTACCCATTCCTAGGCTTCCCTTCTTAATTTTTGGTAGACTAGCGACTGGTTGTGAGGATTCGTTGTGTGTGCCTTCTTACTGCAAACCCCTTAGAACGGCATATTAGTAGACCTCCCTTTAGTGTCATTTTACCCATTCCTAGGCTTCCCTTCTTAATTTTTGGTAGACTAGCGGCTGGTTGTGAGGATTCGTTGTGTGTGCCTTCTTACTGCAAACCCCTTAGAACGGCATATTAGCAGACCTCCCTTTAGTGTCATCTTAGCCATTCCTAGGCTTCCCTTCCTAGTTTTTGGTAGACTAGCGGCTGGTTGTGAGGATTCGTTGTGTGTGCCTTCTTACTGCTAACCCCTTAGAACGGCATATTAGTAGACCTCCCTTTAGTGTCATCTTACCCATTCCTAGGCTTCCCTTCTTAGTTTTTGGTAGTTTAGCGGCTGGTTGTGAGGATTCGTTGTCTGTGCCTTCTTACTGCAAAACCCTTAGAACGGCATATTTGTTGTAATGCCACACTTAGGTTTTCCTGTCCTGCCGGCTCACCAATCTCCGAGTCTCCCTTCCTCCCCCCTCCCCCACCCCTTGTGTCTGTTGGTGCATCTACTTTCTGTGGAACTTTGTTCCCCTCCCAGTCCAGTTCCCTGGCGACTGCAATGTCTTTAGTTGCTATATAGATGGATGGGATAGCTTGTGGGCTATCTAGTCTGGCCCTAGGCAGATGAGATTTTTATTCCTTCCCTGAATTAATTCTCTCAGCCTCCTTAGAGACCACTCTTGGGTGGTTTACTTGCCCTTTCCCCTTCCTAGTTAGGCCATAACCCTTTACTGTCTTAGGAACTACAGTTCTTTTGTCCAGTCTACTCACCCTAACATTTGAGTTTCTCTCATCTGCTTTGTAGCCTAGGCTTGCCTGCCTAATATTTCCTATGACATAACCCTATCCAGACTGAGAGCTAGTACCCCTTGGGGTTATCCTCTGCTGCCTTAGTAGTTGCCTAGTCTATGACTGCAGCTTCTCATCCTGGGCTATGTACCTCTCGGCTCCATTGCCGGGTTGGTTTATCCTGGCAGAAGTGTTGCCTTCTGTCCCTGCCTCCAGTCTTGTCGGCTTGAGTTCTTCTAGCATTGGATGTGAGTGGGCTATGGGGGAACTCCCCTTCCCCCATAGTGTGATAGAAAATGGAGGAAAATGTCCCATCAGCGTAACACCCATAATCCCAAAGTCAGTCTATTGTACAACCTAAGGTGGATAATTCACATATCATCCTGCCTAAGCCAGCAGCAACTCCTCCCTGGCTGGTAGCAGGCCGGCTTAAGGCAGTAGCTATTCATAGCATCAACACACTAAGGATGTCGATACAAAGAGGCAGACGCATCGTCCAGTCAACAAGGGAAATTAGGACAATCCTATAAGGAAACAGTCCACAATCAGGGAGAAAGCCACAGGAAATGAAAGACAGTAGATAAGTAAATCTGCCAAAGACATGGTCATTATCATTAAATCATGAGAAGGGGGAGTTAGCCATTAAGATAATGAGAGCCGTACAAGACAGTGTCACATGGCAGGGGGCAATTACATAATAAATGATGAGAGGTGGTGAATTAGACGACTTTTACATTGTAAGAGGATTTATTGTCTAAGTTAATATTCACAGAAACATGAGAAGAAATCTCCTTCAAGTGAAATGGGACTTTAAATCTTGGGAATTACATAACAAGAAATATAATTCTCTCACTAACTTTCAAATTGCTGGAACAGGTAGTTAACCTGTAAATTACACACACACTCGGGGAGAGTCAACTTAGAGCAAGTTACTGTTAATCTTCCATCAGTAGAATAGAAAATTATTTTGAGTCCCAAATCTGACTTATTAACTAAACATTAGTCTTAATTTCTATCCAAGTCAGGCAAGAGCGAGGGGCACGCAAATTACTTGTCTCACGTTATAAGTCTAAAGTAAAATTTACTACCAAGATCGCAACCTAGTGGAGTGCCATTTGGGCGTAATGATCGCCCAGCAGCGACGAGGGCACGCAGCCATCTCCCGCACCCGACTCCTCTCACTCTACTTCCAAAGATGAGTTTTTATGGCACCTGTCTCTATGGGGATCAGGTGCTTCCACTAAGAGATAGGTGGTATCCTTTTGCTAAGTGACATCTGCAATCTAGGTCGTCCCATCTCAAAGCCCCCAGCTTTTGTCCAACCTCCCTCATGCTTTAACCTGGGAAGTAAAAGAATGACAACAGTTTACATTCCACAGTAATGGTGCAACTCTTGAGGCCCGGTGGCTTGTGACTGAGTTTACAATACCTTGGAATCTTGGGGTTGAGGTCATAGGTCAGCAACCACTGCCCTACCTCTTGCGACTTGAATTAACCCCATTAATTTTTTTTATTTTTACTTTAGTTATTCTACATGTGACAAATCCCCCTCCACCAGACTCAAGGCACTCCGGGCCTTGCAGAATTCAATATTACTTTAAATAAAGGAAATGCCATTAACTTTCAAGAAGAATCAAAACAAAAACCCACTGAAAATTAGAAGACTTGAATTAAAAATTCATATGTAATAATTAACACATTTCACAGCAAACGGAAACTGGTGAACAATTATTAACAAAAAATGAAACTCGCATATCAAATTCATTAAAAATACTATTACCAGTGAACACGGTAAAAATCATTCAAAGATGAGTTAATCATTAATCAACAATACATGTCTGTATTTATGATATATATATACTTCATATATGAACATGTATGAATAATGTATAATTCATTAAGAAAACATATAGAGGACAGTGACTGCAAATTGCCTATTACAACTTTTACAGCAGAAAATAATCTTTGTATTTCAAAATACTTGACTTATCTATATCCTACGGTCCATTAGTGAATGCAGTCACCGTACAAGGATACTGAAGGCCTTCATATGTTAAGCTTACACTCTGGCTCATTCATTGGACTCTCAGTCTGAAAGATATCTAGGATATAATACTGGTAAACACAAATACATTACACAGTCATTATGTTCCTAACCAGAACTGACAATTACTAACAAAACACTCCAAATTACGTAAAAGAAACGTTTCACGAAAAAAAAAGAAAATAAAATTCCTTGGAAAATCATCACATGTGCACATATCCTCAACATTCACTCCATAGATACTTTTGTATCTCTTGGGTATACCTGGATCCAGTACACTCATTATCAAATAGTGACAATAATAGTTATTAAGTATGGCCATAATATGCAAAGAAATCACAAGAAAGTACATCACCATCAAACATCATTAATCTTGATGAAATAGTATTTAATATCTTCGAACATAATGAAACAACACCTAATACCTTCAAACATCATTTAATATCTTGTAACAGCTGTATAGAAAATTAATGTGTAACATCATCAAACAGTTAACCAACTTTATACATACATACATCATATACCAAGGCACTTCCCCCAATTTTGGGGGATAGCCGACATACACAAAGAAACAAAAACAAAAAGGGGACCTCTACTCTCTACGTTCCTCCCAGCCTAACAAGGGACTCAATCGAGTTCAGCTGGTACTTTATCATACTAATAAAAAGTATTATAATTAAGCAAAGCTCTGTTCTTCCACTCAGAACACTTCTGCAGCTATCCATGCAAAAGACAACAAAATGGTACTAGTACAACTCATTTGGGCGATGCTTATACTCTGCATTAAGTAAGGCATGCCTGGGATCCCCAGAACCACTCCCATTACTGGAGTGTTCCCCACAGCCCCGCATTTATTGCCCGAATTCTGGCGGGCAGCCTTCCTCAAAGCATCTTGTTAGAGTGCAACAAGCATCAGCTACTGGGATAGGTTTCGCCAGCATAAAGAATCTGGCCTCCTCCTCCCCCCCTCAACCGGGGTCATGTAGAGCATCAAAAAGCATCAGTTGAAGTGGCTATCCTGAAGGGTATTTAGCCTTGCCTGGTGTTGACCAGTTTTTCCAGCTTTTTTTCTATAGTGTATGGTTTTGATCAATCACTTTTTTATTTCTGTACATATTGTTCTTGTTATCATTCTTATTAATTTGGTTTTTAATTATGATGTATCTTTTTTATCACCATTAATTCTTATGCTCTCTGGAGACATTGAGTAAAATCCGGGACCAGTTTGTCCTAGATTTCGTCAATGTCGTCTACTGTATTGCAATATTCATGGTCTTCATACAAATATTCAAGACCTTACAGTTGCGTCCAGATAGTGACAGGAATGGATGTGATATGTCTGGATTGGAACCAGTGGTCTCACATTTACCTATTTCCTCCATTTAACCTCCTACTGAAAGTACTGAGCAAACTGCAGACTTTCAAAGGAACAGCAGCTCTGGTAGCTCTGAAGTGGCCCAAGAGCAATTGGTACCCTCTTGTTCTGGAACTCAAACCCCTCCAGATCCCTCTACCGTCTCCAGTGCTGTCCCAGGTTGTTCAACAGACAACAGTCTTCGCTTCCTCCTGGATAACAAAAACCCTTCGGCTAATGATTTTCTCGCTCTCGCGGGTCAAAGAAAATTCGGAGTTGCGAGGGAAAGAATTGACTTCGTAGAAGAGTACAAGTCCAACACCACAAAACGACAATATTTGTCTTCCTGGAAAAAATGGGTTACGTTCGTGAAAAGTCATCAGCCCTCTTCTATTTCTATGTACTTCTGTATTTCTTTCTTTACACGATCAAGGTCTAGCCTTTACAACTATTGCCTCATGTAAGTCAGCACTAACTTGACAGATTGCGTATGCTTTTGATAACGAACTCAATAGCGATCTATTCAATAAGATCCTGAAGGCTTGTGCTAAACTGAAACCTAATGCTCCTCCTATGGCTATTTCATTGTCGTTAGATAGTCTTGCACTTTGCCTCTTCAATAGATAACACCTCTGCCTCTCTGAGGGATCTTACTCAAAAGTCTATCTTTTTGCTTGGTAAGGCTTCTAGTGCTAGTCAGTGAGATTTTGGCCCTTTCAAGGGATGATGGCCACATTGAATTCTCGGATTCGAGAGGGGTAAACCTTTATCCGGATCCTGCATTCTTGGCGAAAAACGAACTTCCCACGAAACGCTGGGGGCCCTAGAAAATTGTTCCACTACAGGAGGACCATTCTCAGTGCCAAGGGAGAGTCTTAAAGCCTACATATCCAAGAGATGGGCCTTTAAAGGTGGTCAACTTTTTAAAGGGGAGTTGACAGGATCTAACCTTTCCCTAAAGCAGGTAAGGTCCAAACTCACCTACTTCATCAGAAGGGCTGACCCGGAAAGTATTTCAGTGGGTCATGACCCTAAAAAAGGTGCCTCTTCCTTAAATTTTTTCCAATCTATGCCCTTTGCTGGCTTACACAGGATAGAAATCTTCAAGAGTGTTCTTCGAACAATACCTACGTCAGTTGGAAGAGATTAAACACTGTGGTGGCCGCTGGTCGTGTAATTAAACCAGCTTCTTAAGTGTTCTGCACGGACTCGTTTGGACTGGATAATTGGGACTTGTCAGTCTACATTGTGCAAGGGGATTATGATCTCTTGTTCCATAGGCCCTTTTAATGTTGTAATGAGTTATAAGTGATATTTTCTTGTTATGTCATGAATATTACTATTTTACTACTCGGTTTCATAATTTGGTCTGAAAACTCAGGTTTTCTGTATTTATATTATATACATATATATATTTCTAGCCGTACAGGTGGTGGTTCGAATCACCACCCGGCCAGAAGCTGTTACCATAAAATGAATTCCAAGTGGATATGTATTCCCAAGATAGAATTCGGTATTAAATGCATTTCGTGGGTGATATTTACATTAATTAAAATCACGTGTGCTTGTGATATATGTTCATTAAAATAACCACGTGTTGCAAACTCACGATTCAGCTATCATGGTGGAGATGGGTCTATTTCAAGTCTATGAACAGAATCCTGAATTCGACAGGAATATGTAGGGGGACTTGTCATAAACTTTTAGTCTCTCTTGATAGCTGAGTCGGTAGGGTCCCTGCCAGCATGGTTTCTAGCCGTACAGGTGGTGGTTCGAATCACCACCCGGCCAGAAGCTGTTACCATAAAATGAATTCCAAGTGGATATGTATTCCCAAGATAGAATTCGGTATTAAATGCATTTCGTGGGTGATATTTACATTAATTAAAATCACATGTGCTTGTGATATATGTTCATATATATATACATATATATATATATATATATATATATATATATATATATATATATCTTCTATTATTATTACTACATGTATGTACTTTCGGAAGCATTAAAAGATGAATATTACTTTTTGCTTTTCCTTTCTTTGGCCCTTCTGTCTGTACAGTATGAAATAAATGTAGTGTATCAAAATTTCTTTAACCCTCCTTTTATTGACTTTGATCTTTTCATCTACTGGATACAAAGTTCTTCTCAGTGAGTGGGACTGTGCTATTGATTTACTTTGTTCCTACCTTTGTACAAACTTCTTGCTTACTCTCATCGTTTGGTACCATAGTACCAATGCTGTAGGAAGTATGCTTATATCTATGGAGTTATAGGGTTAAAACTCTTCAGCCACAACTGTGAATGATAATTCTCTGGTACACTTCTATCAGGACAACATGGCTCAAGCCCAAAAAAAGAATTTGGACATAGGAAAAATCTATTTTTGGGTGAGGTAGCCGTCATCATGATATCCCGCCCGTTATCTTCTATCCCCTCCTATTTCTCAGTGTGGGACTTCGTGTCATGCAATGGCTGCTCTTGGAATGGTTTAACAGGAAGCGTGTTAGTAGTAGCACATCTTTGAGATCGGGAGTTGTAACGGCTCTCTCGCCCACGTTTCCTACCCTATCCCTTATCCTTCGAGATAAGGTTAACTCTATTTGGGGAAGGATAACTATGACTCGTTATTAACACGTCCCTGATTTATACACGATATATCTCGGGATATTCGCTCCAAAGGACAGAACTCAGTTGATACCTCTAAGGTAAAATTTCTCTGGTATATCACTCGCAGAAATATCCCAAGTAGAAGCTGCCAATGAGGAACTTCCATCAGGACGACATGGCTATCTCACCCAAAAATATATTTTACCCATGTCAAAATCCATTTTATGCTATAGTAACTATTTTCCAATTTGTTATTTTTTTCATTTTACCCATACACACTGTGAGAAAAGGGGGAAATATCTATCCCTACATTGCTGAAATGCTACGTCTTCTCCCAGGTACGGTTGACACGAGGGTTGACTCGCCTATTTCAACACATACAGTGGCATACCTCGCTTTTAAAACCACACAGTATTCTGCGTTATTCATGCAATAGTATCTTGTATTCAGATAATAAACAGATACTGAAACAAAGGAAAAAAATAGAATATTTCGATTGTTATGAATTATCTTCATGGGAAAATACAAAGGTGTAGAGTATGGATGAGTATGAATTTAGTAGCTACCAATAATTTTATTAACCTATTTATATCTCTATCATACTTTATCTCTTCTTACATAAACACAATCCTTTTCAAATTTCTATAAATTAATGCGAAAACAAGTACGCCTAATTAAAAGTATAGTAGTGCTTCACCATGAGATAATCTTCAAAAAGGCTAAAAAATCCTTTTAGTATATTACTCCCAGGAGACATTTGGACTTTCGAATTAAGAGGGATAAACGGAAAAGGTAGACCTTAATGACTTCAAGAAAAATAAGTACATTAACACCGTAGCGGACAAATTACCACTATGTAGAAGCTGACAGAGAATGCCTATCACGTTCCTTCATATTTCAAGTCAGATTTCATAGATTTATATTAGTAAAAAATAAAGAAAGTGAAAATTACCAAAATTTGGCCTTTTCAAAATTAGATGTAGGCTACCAATTGTACTTGATACCCCGGTAATGTACCAAATTTGGTTAACAAGTACCAAAAAATGTAACCATGTAGGCTTAATAATGAGTGCCCAATCCTCTTGAACTAAGCAGGCTAGTCCTAGTCCATAGCGTGTGTGGACATTTTTCACAGGACAGGAGCACTGCTCCAGTTCTGCAGGAGAACAGGACACACCGTACGGTCAGTCCTCTGCGCGTATGGCCGACTTAAGTGGCTCAAATCTTCCATATGTCCTTCAGTCCCTCTAAGTATAATTATGAAAGAGTTGAGGAACTTCCACAAGATGATGATTTCATAGATCTGTGAAACCTTCATCACCTCAGTCTTCACACACACACTGTAAAGACATCATTCTGTCAGATATCGGTTCGCAGAAATCCAAGTTTACACTTATCGTTTCTCAACCGTACTTGTTACGGCCTATTTGTATATACCAAGGTATGTAGTTTTTTCTGGCCTTTCAGCCACACATTGTATGTAAAGTTTCGTAAGAAACACAAATACTCGGTCAGACTTGACCTTTGTGCGATGGAGATCGTCTCGCCTGCCCCGAGCACCTCTTTTCCGTCCACATTCCTGTATATAAACAGAATGTCTCAGATAATAAACAAGTCAGTTCTCAGGTGCTTCTCATTATGTGCCCTCACAACTGGTGACCTCCCGGATTGGTTGGTAACTTTGCAGCTTTGACTACGCCATTAACAGACTCACTACGGCTGCGTTACCTTCAGAAAACCTTTAACGGAACCATACGACGCCTTACTTAGGTTTTTCTAAAAGTTTCTTTACAGAGCCGACATAAAAAAACGCCACTAATAGACTCAATATGGCGCAAAACTCTTGCGTTTTGAAGTTTTCCCAAGTGGTTTGGCCCTGCCAATTACGTATCTAAAACCACACAGGAACCCGACACCATTAACGGACTAAATACGGCGCATACCGCATTTTGGTGTGATACAGCACAATGAGCACTGAGGTACAGAGTTCAACAGATCCAGCGCCCGACACTACGTCCGCGACAAAAACGCTACCCGACGCCACTAGAACACAATCGTCGCCCGGCCTGAGCGGGAGGCTACCGCCGTTCTCACAGAGGAATATGTCATCATGGCTCCTTCGGGCAGATGTGCTCTTCAGGGTGGCATGAATGATGAACGGAGGAGCCAAAGCCGACATCGTCCTATCATCTTTACCTGAGGACATGTTCGACCGGATCTCCTCCTGGGTGGACACACAGTCAGGTCGGTTGGACTACGACGACCTACGAAAGAAACTAATCTCCACATACTTCCTCTCCATTCCCCTGAGGGTCCAGTGACTCCTGGACCTGATAAACCAATCTCTGGGGGACAACTCGCCCGTGGACGCTTGGTAAGAACTGGTGGGCCTCCTGATTTTCCTGGAAGTCGACGCAGACGGACGAGGGAAGGAGATCAGCTTATCCTGGCAGATTTTCCTGCATTGCCTACCTCAGGATGTCAGGGCCCAGCTCGCCAACGCGGATGCACTTCCAATGGAGGACCTGGTACTCAAGGACGAGAAGTTGCACGAGGCCTCTCTGGCCTCTAGGCACGCCGTATTGCTAACGTTCATTTACATTATCGAGGGAGAGAACAACAAGGCAGACTGATTGGATGGAACGAATGGGCGAAAGATCAATGCAGTGCTTCAGAGAAGACCACTGCCAAGGCAGACGAAGAAGGCTAACCCATCCTGGTGTTATTTTCACCAGAACTTCAGGAAGGAAGCAATGAAGTGCATACCCCCATGCAAGTTCCCAAAAAAACTAGGACGGTGGGTACCCAGAACATCGACGACCATGGCTGCTAACACCATGGGACCCCAACAGGTGGGGTTCTACCTATGTGATGCTGTGTCAGGCCGGATGATGATGGTCGACACTGGCGCTCTACAATCAACATTCCCGCCGATGAAGGACCACGAAAACCCCACCGATGCCACCTCCCAGTTGGTGACCACCAATGGCAGCCCCTTCCGCTGCTATGGGACCAGGACATTGGAGATCTCCATCATTGGACACTCCTATACCTGGCCCTCTGTTATCGCCGACGTCAGTCGCCCCCTGCTGGGAGAAGATTTCCTGGCCCACCATGTACTGCTGGTGGATGTCTCCTGGAAGCGCCTCCTTGACAGGGGAACATGCCGTTCTTGACCTCTCACCGCCGGCCCAGGCATACCCACCGTGTGCTCCCTTACCCCTCATCGCTACGCCAACCTCCTGCAAGAGTTCCCCGACTTATTCAAGTCGGAACTCTGCCAGGTGGCTGGTTCGCCGGCCAAACACGGCTACAGGACCCCCCCCCCCCCTTGCATGCCAAGTTTTGCCGACAACCACCTCAGAAGCTCCGTGAGGCCAAAAACGCGTTCGCCGACTTGGAGCGGATGGGGATCTGCAAGAAGGCGGCAAGCCCATTGGCCTCCCCCCTCCACATGCTAAAGAAGTCCGACAGCACGTGGAGACCTTGAGGGGACTATTGCCGCCTCAACCTGATCACAATGCCCAATCAATACCCCCTGCCAAACATGCAAGACCTCACCGGCGCCCTGCACGGAGCGAAAATTTTTACGAAGATGGACCTCCTCAAGTCATACTTCCAGGTCCCCGTCCACCGGGACGACATCCCAAAGACAGCCATCATCACGCCCTTCGGGACGTACACATTCACTTTCTCCACTTCACCTTCAGCCTCAGAAGCGCTGGGGCCACCTTCCAGCGCCTGATGGACAGCATCCTCGGCGATCTACCAATCTGCTGCTGCTACATTGATGGCATCCTGATATTCTCTAGATCGCGGAAAAAGTACAAGGACTTTATCCGGGCAGTCCTGAAATGTCTGCAGGAGAACGGGTTGGTCGTCTGCTTCGATAAATGCATGTTTGACGCAGAGAGGGTGGATTTCCTGGGAAACGAGGTCTCCTCGACGGGAGTTCAGTCCATGACCTCGAAGGTGGAAGCAGTGAGGACCTTTCCTACGCCTACGACAATCAAGTCCCTGCAGGAATTCATTGGCATGGTCAATATTATCGACGTTTCATCCCAGACATCGCTCACATCATGTCACCGCTGAATGACGTCCTGAAGGGGAACGCAAAGAAGTTAAAATGGGAAACACCTCAGCAGCAGGCATTCGATTAGACGAAGGCTACCCTCGCCGACACCGCCACACTAGTCTACCAGGACCCGGAGGCCCCCCTCAGACTCATCACTGATGCCATTAATGTCGTCTGCGGGACAGAGTTAGAGCAAGTAGGGAACGGATTGCCCCAGCTACTGGCATTTTTCAGCCGAAAACTCAAACCACCTGAAACATGGTACAGTACGTTCGACCGGAAATTACTGGCCGCCTACCAGGCCGTTCAACATTGCCGGTACCTCTTGGAAGGGGCCTCCTTCACTTTCCAAACAGACCACCAACCGCTGGTCCACGCTTTCACTAAGGTGGGCGACATGTGGTCAGCAAGACAACAACGACACCTGGCTGCCATCGCTGAGTTTGGGTGTAAAATCTGCTACTTTCCAGGCAAGAAGAACCCTGTGCCCAACGCTCTGTGTCGGGTAGAAATCAACTCCATCCACCTAGGAGTGGACTACGTGGACCTTGCCCGAGAATAAGCCGCCGACCCAGAGACAGCAGCGTACCACAACACTCCCCTGTGATACCAGCACCGGTCGCCCTCGTCCCTGGGTACCTGCCTCCCGGCGGAAACAGGTGTTGGAGATCTTGCACGTGCTGTCGCATCCCTTCGGACAAACAACGGCACGGCTGATGACTGAAAAATTTGTCTGGCACGGCATAAAAAAGGATTCACGCGAAGGGGCTAGGACGTGCATGGCGTGCTAAACCAACCGAGGCACTGCTTCGGGCACATACACGTCGACATTGTGGGTCCCCTCCCACAGTCCGGAGACACCAGGTACCTTCTCACAATCATAGACCGATCCACCAGGTGGCCAGAAGTCACCCCCATGATGGAAGCCACAACACCTGCGCAGAAGCACTCCTGTCAAGATGAATCAGCCGTTTCGGAGTACCCGACGACATCATGACCGACCGCAGGCCAGCGTTCCTGCCCGAGCTGTGTGTCTCCATGGCTTGCCTATTAGGAACATCCCTTCACAGCACGACGGCGTACAACCCCGCGGCCAACGGCATGGTAGAGAGGGTACACCATTCACTGAAAGCTTCCCTTATGGCCTTCTGCGCCGATGAAATTGGAAATCACAACTACCATGGGTCCTCCTCGGCCTCAGGACTGCCCCAAGAGCAAATGGCGAGGTATCCCTGGCGGAGAAAGTGCATGGAAAGACAATGGCCGTACCTGGGGAGTTCTTGCCAACAAATAACACCAATCAGGACACACCTATCACATGGCTTCGTGAGGTCACTGAGAAATTCACGCCATGTCTGAGGACCTTCACCGACAGGCCCAAGTGTTTCAAACCAAAGGGCCTAGACACCTACAGCTTCGTCTTGTCAGGAATGACGCACATCGACCCCCCGATGCGGCCATACCGGGGTCCATACCACCTCGGGAAAACCACCCCCAAGGCATACTTCCTCATGATCCACAGCCAAGAAGACAGGGTCACCATCAACAGGCTGAAATCCACATTCCTGACGGTGGACGACGACGACGCCGTAAATGCCAGAAAGGTGCATACGCGAGTGCCGCCCCAAAACAAGCATCCTCCCACTTGGTGCAACCAGCCCCGACGACAGCCAGTCGAACCCCCAGGGAACCCCGCCCAGAGAGGCATCCTGTCGGATGACACATCAGAGGTATAAGCCTCCGACAATGGCCCTCGTCCGGAGATCTCAAGAACCCGGGGCCAACTTCGCCCTCCTCGAAGATACCAGGATTGAAATGCCACGTTCTCAACAATAATTATTGTAAAATAATTCTTGTCTGAGTGGGAGTACAGTACTTATAAAGAAATCATTCTGTCGGATTTTGGTTCGCCGAAATCCAAGTTTATACTTATCATTTCTCAACAGTACTTATTACGGCCTATTTGTATATACACCAATGTATGTAGATTTTTCCGGCCTTTCAACCGATGTATATATGCCATTTCATGTATTTGATGTTCCAGACATTGTATGTAGTTTCGTAAGAAACACAAATGCTCGGTCAGGCTTGACCTTTGTGCGACGAAGGTCATCTCGCCCGACCCGGGCTCCTCTTTTCCGTCCTCACTCCTGTATATAAACAGAATGTCTTGGATAATAAACAAGTCAGTTCTCAGCAGCTTCTCATTATGTGCCCTCACAACACCAAGTGCACATCCATGTGTACACGCACAAGATGTAAAGTTGTATAGTCTTCACCAGTTATCTCCTCCCGTATATGATGGTTTTCACACGTATGCCCTTCCATGACCCTTCTGCTGAAAGGTCGTCATAGGCATAATCTCCTTCACACGCCAGATCTACGTGTACACGATTATCAACAATGTATGCACACAATCTCCACATGACATTATTGATTTCTGTATCATACTAACATCTAATTAGTCTCTGAGAAGAAATAGAAGCTTTGCCAGACAACCTGTCTGCCTACAGAAAATCATACTCCACAGAGATAATTTTTTTCTTTTTTTTTTTAGTACCGTTGTGCATGAACTGCTACTAAATGATCTACGATCCATTGGTATTGAAGATCAAGCCTTTGAAAAACACCCAAAAACTACCATGTACAAATTGGAAATTCTTATTCACCATATGAACTATTAAATAGAGGGTTACCCCAGGAGAGTGTATTGGGTCCAATCTTATTCTGTATCTATACTATTGTTCTACCAAAGGTACGGATTGTAGTTTAAACTGTTTGCAAACGATACGCGATTTTACTTCTCCGTAAATGTTACGGACGACACTGCGGAAACTCTAGACCAAATTTTTACCAGTTTTAGGGAATGGATGACAGTTAAACAACTAAAATTATAAGAAAATAAAACTGAGTTTATGATGGTTGAAAAGAAAAACAACCTAAGAAACTTAGGTGATATTTCGATAAACACAAATAACAACTCTGTCTCGATATCTAGTAAAGTTCGTGATCCCTTAACTATTTGTAAACCACGGTTCGTGATCTAGGTCTATTTTTTACTGTAACTTGTCTCTCGACGCTCAATAAATAATTTATTAAATAACTGCTGGATATAATAGAAACATTGCTTTTATAAAAAAGTACCTGGATGAATATTTTGTAAATAAACCTGTGATAAGCTGTGTTATTACCAGTTAGCGGCTAGAGTTGATATGAATGTGTTGAGGTGGTTTGGCCATATTGAGAGAATGGAAAATGGCTGTCTGCTAAAGAAGGTGATGAATGCAAGAGTTGATGGGAGAAGTACAAGAGGAAGGCCAAGGTTTGGGTGGATGGATGGTGTGAAGAAAGCTCTGAGTGATAGGATAGATGTGAGAGAGGCAAGAGAGCGTGCTAGAAATAGGAATGAATGGCGAGCGATTGTGACGTAGTTCCGGTAGGCCCTGCTGCTTCCTCCGGTGCCTTAGATGACCGCAGAGGTAGCAGCAGTAGGGGATTCAGCATTATGAAGCTTCATCTGTGATGGATAATGTGGGAGGTTGGGCTGTGGCACCCTAGCAGTACCAGCTGAACTCGGCTGAGTCCCTGGTTAGGCTGGAGAAACGTAGAGAGTAGAGGTCCCCTTTTTGTTTTGTTTCTTTGTTGATGTTGGCTACCCCCCAAAATTGGGGGAAGTGCCTTGGTATATGGATGGATGGATTACCAGGATTGACCACTGCAACTGCATCTACCATAATCTCCCAACTACGCTTCTTGAGAAACTACAAAACATAATCTAACAGAGGAACAAGACTGATAAAAGGAGTCCCATCCCAAGAAAGGATCATGTCCTCCTATAGGTAGGTAGGTAGTAGGCTGGCCAGGGCACCAGCCACCCGCTGAGATACAACCGCTAGAGTTATGGGGTCCTTCGACTGGCCAGACAGTACTACATTGGATCCTTCTCTCTGGTTACGGTTCACTTTCCCTTTGCCTACACATACACCGAATAGTCTGGCATATTCTTTACAGATTCTCCTCTGTCCTCATGCACCTGACAACACCGAGATTACCAAACAATTCTTCTTCACCAAAGGGGTTAACTACTGAACTGTAATTGTTTAGTGGCTACTAGGAGAAGGACACTCCAAAATCAAACCATTGTTTTCTAGTCTTGGGTAGTGCCATAGCCTCTGTACCATGGTCTTCCACTGTCTTGGGTTAGAGTTCTCTTGCTTGAGGATACACTCGGGCACACTATTCTAATTTCTCTTCCTCATGTTTTGTTAAAGTTTTTATAGTTTACATAGATATTTGTTTTATTATTCTTAAAATATTTATTTTTTCCTTGTTTCCTTTCCACACTGGGCTATTTTCCCTGTTGGAGCCCCTGGGCTTATAGCATTCTGCTTTTCCAACTAGGGTTCTAGCTTAGCAATTAATAATAATAATAATAATGATAATAATAATAATAATAATAATAATAATAATAATAATAATACTGTACAAGTTACAGATGGTTTCAAATTACTGGAACCAAGATAGGCTTATGTCTACTGTGGGTTCCAGAACTTCCAAGTTCCAGCCTCCAGAGCTTTCCAGTATGCGGCCCAAGAGTATAAGCTGCCACTGGACATCCGAGAAACTGAAGGTATTAAGGCTTTTAATAAGAATCTGAAGACTTTGTTGTTTTCAAAGTACTTCGATAATGTGAATGTAACAATAAATGACATCTTGAAGTAAAGTAGAGTATGTAAAGTAACTTCATTTTACAAATATCATCTTTACTTTTTCGTCTTTGTAATGTACATGACAATTAATTCACGTCGCGTATAGTCATTCAGGTCGAAGTTATAAAAACAAAACATAGGTTTGACAATTATTTTATCAAAATATAAATTTGTATCTCAGAGCATGCCAAATTTCTATTAATTCTATAACTTATTAACAAAGATATATATATTTTTAGGTACTTTTTCGGGACATTTTGAGATCTCTAGTGTTACCCATCATTCGTATATACTGGACAAAGGCATAGCATAGTAATTAATTGTTTCATTATTATGTAGTTTAATTTACACTTATGCAGAGTAAATAAAAAGCCTTTCATTAACCTACGACCAAAGAGGTAATAGCCGTAATATCATTTTGAAACCAATCTATTTTATTGCAAGCAAATATTTTATCAATGCATTTTGTCCGAACTCTAGGCAGCTTCTGCCTTCTGGTTCACCGAAAATCGAATTAATCCTGAAAGGTCGCCTGGTTGGTCTTAGGCTGCCCATTCACTAGCGACTGAATCTGTGAGATTTGATCAAAGTGGGCGGAGTGTCAGCATATCGTTGTGTGAGTGTTCATTTTGATCCTCCAATCTGATTGTATGGTCTAATTGCTACAATCGATCGTTCGTTCAGATCTAAGGCGGCCATTTACAGACAGATGTAATTTGCCCCGACTGGAACTGGTTGTTTGCGGCGGGGTGAGTCAAACTGGTCAGTTTCTACATCAGAAGCCTCATTATTTTGTTTCTTTCGAGTGAAAAAATAGAGGTGGAAACATAATGTCTGAGATTTGGGAGGACAATGTTTTTTTTTCTTTTTTTTTTGGGGGGGGGGCGAATTTAGTGAGATTTATAAGTGTCATCCATTCCTAAGGAATGTAAAAAGCAAAATGCATTCAGATAGAAACGCTAAAAAACAAGGCTTACGAAGCTCTGATAGAAACACTTAAAAGAAAAGTGTCCAGAAGCAAATAAAGACATGGTGACTAAAAAAGCTCAACAATATGCGCACTGTGTTTCGAAACAAACTAAAAAAAGTTGAAGCCTCAAAGAAATCTGGCACAAGAACTGATGAAGTTTATGAACCATCTCTATGGTATTATGATATTCTATCATTTATGAAAGAATCAGAAACACCATGTACTTATGTGCCTAATGTGCAGGAGGTAAGGGAAACTAATAAATATTGCATTATTGTATTTCATGAAAAGAACATATTAACTTTAACCATGTAATATATAATAATTCCGTATATAAATGAAACTAATTTTTTAAGGCAACCCATATATACAAATTTATTCTAAAATATCTAATATTTAGCATTCATAACCCATAAAACAGCAATCATTATAATGCTCAGATACCAAAAATATTTCAAAACCTCTCTAATTGCCAGTGTACTGCACCTTAACCATTGAAATAATTCATAAACATTTCTCGAACTTTCTTTTGCATCGCTGGTATTATGTCCATTTACGTCAGGAAATAATGGTGCATGATAATTAATCAGAGGGAAAATCCATCGACACATCTGGAATTTTAGCATGACGCTGAAGATAATTGTGCAACAAACAACATGACATTACAATTTTCTCCTTGTTTTCTAATTTTAAATTAAATGGAGCTGAAAATATTCTAAAAACTGCTTTCAGTCTTCCGAATGCACTCTAATATACGGCGAGCTCTGCAAAGTCCATAGTTGAATATCCTTTTCTGTTCATTTAGATAGTTTTGAGCGTAAGGATTTAAAAAAAAATATCATTGAAAAAGCTTCATATCCTATGAAAACCAAAAGTAAAGGTTCTGATGAGGAGGATGGAGAGGAAGCATGGGGTACTGAAAGACTACCTTCGGATAATTTTTGACCAAATATTGTGTTTTCAATAACACCTCCGTCAGATATTCTGTCAATCGTTCCAAAATCACATATGATAAATTCACCTTTTGGATTGACGACTGCCATTAAATATTAGGTTATGAAACCCTTCATAATTTACAAAAATAGGAGCCTGCATCTTTTGGTGGAGTGATTGCAACATGTGTACCATGTTATTGAATAGAATGATGCTATTATATTTGTGTAATAAAGTATAAAAAATTTGTTTACCTTCATATAGTCCCCCTTTAGTAAGGCCATATGGCTTGGCAGGTTTCTGGAATTATTTGACCTAACCGTTGAGAAGACATTGCCTCATTGTATCTAAGATCTTCATATGATCATCCTGTTGCTAAATATCGTAGAGTAGCAGAAATTCTTTAATGGGGTGTTATTGCCTTCCTCGTGCACGTGTCTTGCCTCTGTATAAAAGGTGCTACTGTATTAAGTAATTCATGATGAGTGTCCACATCCATTCAAAGATAATTAGACAAATCATCAGGGTACAGTTTCAACTCCTCCAGTAAACTCGAATGAGAAAAATTTTTTTCTCTAGCAATCCTTTAGTCCAAAATCTCTTCTTGTCTGCTCCTTTTCTTAAGTCATATGTTCACAAGACAAAAAAGCAATAGCATAAAGGTCATTATCACGGAGCGGTTCCGTCCTAGGTGTTTACTGCTCTACTGCTGAGACTGAAATGACATGTTTTTGAAGATCTGATCGTAGCGTGAGTGCTCACTTGTACAATTTAAAAGCCCCGCCCACTACAATCTGATTTCTCAATCAAGTCGCTAGTGAATGGGCAGCCTTAGAGTTTAGATAATTTGACTATCAAGTTTCAACACTATACAACAGTTTAGACTGGTATTATGCAGGCCAATTTTAACCAATGGGTACTTGTTCTTGTTCTTGTTGTTGGGCAGAGGGATTCGCCTTTTCATCGGCACCTCCTTGGTTTTCTTTATTCTAATTCTTTAAATTTCTTCTTTCTTTTTTTCCACATTTGATAGATATATTCTTCTCTTTTCTCTATTCCTTCTTTCTTGAACAGCACGTTTCCTATTATCTTCTTAGGAAACCGTTTTGTATAATAGCAGCAGGGTTGCCAGTTTGGCCTTTTTTCCGGCCAAAAAAAAAACTCAAATTTGACCTCTTGTATTTAAATAGGTTGGCCTTTAGTAATATGAAAAAAGCCGAGCCTTAAATACTATATTTTGACCTTTTTCTATTAATGGGTTGACCTTTTAAAGCCTCTGTTGATTAGAAATTGACCTTTTCTCATTTAGAAAACCTGGCAACTCTGAATACCAGTTGAAAGAAAGAAAGAAGAAGAATTGTAAACAAAGTGCCGTGCTTGGTTGGAGGGTGTAGCGTGTCCCATATATTTAATTTCTCAATTTCTCGTTGTATTTAAGGTTTGTATTTGAGTTTACTCGTAAAACTATCGTTTAATGATGTTACATGTAACATCTGTATTGGGTAATAAAGGTAGCCTAGATGAGAAATGAATTTATATCGTAATATAGAGTTATAGACCACTCATGGTTTACGGTAGAAAAGCCTATGTCATGGTCCACTATCTATTGACCTTTAAAAATTATGTTTAATTATAGTTTAGTGTATTATTAGGGAGCTTTTGTAGCTTGGGACAGAACGGGTGTGATTAAAAAAACATTTTTAATATAACAAGACCACCACCTAACTTAGCCTAAGAGCCGTAGCCTAGCCTTACCGGTAATTTTGTAGTGAATTACATGGCAATGTAACCTAGGAAAACAGCTACTTATTCTTATAGAAAATATTACGCTCCCTTCGAAAATGACATTTGTTCCCGTCGCAAATGAATAGTTTCAGAAATATATATACATCTATATCCTCCAATAATGGGGGACCCCCAGTGGGAACTCGGGGGTTTTGGGTGGGAATTCGGCAACTTAAAGTTAGCCGAATGGGTTGATCTGTTTGTTTCCGATTGAAATGAACATCAAATTCGGTTAAATCACGTTATTTACTATAGGAAAACATATATTTCCTCTTCGAGATCTCACCCTGTAATACAATACAAAATTACCACTGTGTTTTGCTTTCCAGCCGTCTTCACTCCTGGCAAGGTATCTAAGACTAAATCCCAAAACTAACTGTATATTATCGTACTTCAGACTAAAATAAGTCTTAAGCACCATATATAATAATAATAGGTAGTTTTGTATATTATTCCATACTAATGTAACCTAGGGAAAAACTACCGTTTCTTATAGAAAAAATTACGCTCCCTTCGAAAATGACATTTATTCCCGTCGCAAATGAATAGTTTCAGAAATATATATACATCTAAATCCTCCAATAATGGGGGACCCCCAGTGGGAACTCGGGGTTTTGGGTGGGAATTCGGCAACTTAAAGTTAGCCGAATTGGTTGATCTTTTTGTTTCCGATTGAAATGAACATCAAATTCGGTTAAATCACGTTATTTACTATAGGAAAACATATATTTTCTCTTCAAAATCTCACCCTGTAATACAATACAAAATTACCACTGTGTTTTGCTTTCCAGCCGTCTTCACTCCTGGCAAGGTATCTTAAGACTAAATCCCAAAACTAACTGCATATTATCGTATTTCAGACTAAAATAAGTCTTAAGCACCATATATAATAATAATAATAATAATGATAATCTTTATTTCAGCAAAAGCCATATACAGAGTTACAATAAGGGTACAGTGATCTTACACTTTTGACATCGTAAATAAAAAAGATGAGATATGCAATAATATCAGTGATATATTATAAACATCAATTAGCAGGTTGACCTTAGAGTTCTAAGGTCTGGGTAACAAAATCACAATAGAATTAACTCTTGACAATGATGATAACATACATATCAGCAAACAAAAAGAGAGGGAGAAAGAGAGAAAAAAAAATGGAGATGACAATGATAAATATGTTGGAACAGAAATTGCTTGAATAATGAAAGAACACTGGGGAGAAAAAAAAAAATCTAGTCACTGAGCAGGTGGTGTGAAGGAAATACAGGACATCCAGACAACAAAGATGTAACATAATAAAATGCATTATCATAACATTTCTGGGTATCATACCAAAGTTATTTAGTGATGAAGATTTGGCATAGCCAAATATATGATACTTTAATTACTCGCGGAACTGGAATTCGGTATAAGAAATGGACGGGTGCTGGCTAGTTTGATATTTTTCTCTATATGTTTAATAGGGGCTGGGGCATAACATAATAACTTACATATCGGTCAATTAAAATGTGAAATAGGTTTTTCACTCTGTCCATTGTTTACATCTGAAAGACTGAAGGGGACTTATTGCGCATGCTTCGTTTCTGTGTATTTACAATGACGTACCTGTCAGGGTTTTTTAAAAACCAATTAACAGCTTACAAGTATTGTATTTCGTAATTTCCTGGATGTTGTTCTACAACAGCTGTTTTTTTTTCCACCTTCCCCTGCTGTTTCAACTTAACCACCATAGCATAAAGACGTCCCCAAGAGGGAACTTAAGAGAAGTACATCAATATATTTCAAAATTTAGTATAATTTCATTTATATATGTCGGCAATTGATTTGATGGAAATGCTCTCTGTTCAGTGTAAAGCTATTGTTACTCATGTGAAATAAAAAAAAAAAAACAGCAAAATAATACCTCTAAGGTCCGATTCTGACTTAATTTTTAGGGAAAACCAGGTCAATGTCTACTGCAAAGCTTCTGTAAAGATTGCCAAAACAAAGAAAGAAAGAAAAAAAAAAAAAAAAGAGACGGTGTTAATCATAAGGTAAGGAATTAGGAGCCTTTGTAGATTAGCGGCCAGGTCCACCCGCGGGCATAGAAAACGGGAATTTCTTCCCTTTTTCTAACCGTTCGTAAGACGTGGCCGTTGTTCTACTAAAGAATGTTCTGCCAAAACTCTAGAATAGAACACTGCCTAACTTGAATGGGCCCACCTAACCTTACCTACAAGACGTGTCTCTCCTTAACTGGGGGGCTAACGCCTCCCTGCGACCCCCTGTACATAGCCGTATAATTAATCTTAAACCTAAACGGTTGGCTGCCGCCCCCCCCTGTGACCCCTCTTACACTTGCCTATTCTTAATCGGTAGTCATCATACATACATGTGGCCGCTATCACTCATACACACAAGCATATTCTTAATCGGCCGACATCATGCATACATGTGGCCGCGATCACACAAACCAGAAACGGAGAGGGTTGTACTTGCATTATTTCCGGTTCAGCTTGCGGGTTTATTCGTAACCTCTACAACGGCCCCCTACTTATTCGAAGTCACTGAAGTCCAAGTCTTCAACTGGTATTGCCTTTCTGCCGAGAGACAACTTCTTCCTCTTTTGGGGAGGGCACATTGGAGGGGCACTTTTAGGAGATGTAGGGTGATGAGACACCTTTTTTCGTGGATGGTTTGTTACACTACGTTGTGAAGGGGATGGGTGTTGGGACGGACCAGGACTTTCGGAATCAGAATCGTGGGTATTGAGCGGATAAACACGTTTAATTAATTCCAGGAATGCCTTCAGTCTACACCCCTTACCGATCAAATAACATTTTTGAATTATATACATCGCAAAGTAGATTTTGTATAAATGTTTCTGAGTACCGAATTTCGGTAGTACAGATCTTTTTAGTACTCGCCACTGTGATTCGATTGTATTGGTGTGCACACTGGGATCTTTTGGACTCACAAAGTTAATGCTATGATTAACATTGTAGTTTCGGGATGGACGCATTCTAATATCGGGAGTAATGTCTTTTCCGAACGATCCTCGGCAACCCTGAAAAAAGTCTCGCGTGTTTCCCGGTCAATCCCGCCGAACACCCATTTGCCATCGACCTTGCTGCCAACATTATATTTTCTTTTTCCGAATTTGCTCTCGTCTATCTCGACGATATGTCCTGGTCCGCCAATTTTTTTTACTGCCCATCACTAAGATGTCCGTACACACGTCGCGACAGAAGTTGTACCAATCAACTAGTGTGTGAGAGGCAAACTTTTTGTACAAAGGGAGAATCTGGTTCTGAGAAAAACCGCAAATAAAACTTGCTAATATAACAAATACATCTTCGTACAGTAGCTTTGATCATGAAAAAAAGCTACCGTGGTTAGGGGCGATCTTCTTTTGGCAATAACTATATGAACAACGCCAAAAAAACTTAGCTTTTGCACCATTCGCTGATTTTCCATCATACTTATAGCGCATTTCACCGATACGACATTTTGCACAAATGCCGGAAAAATCACCTAAAAGTCCCATTTTATATAAATATTTTGTAAACTTAGCACTTGTAAAATTCATAATCCTAAACATACTAGGATTGACTGAATTGAAAAAAGATTCATAAGTATCTACACACTGATTAGTTGCCATCGCGCCGCGTGGGTAAAGAATGAGCATTTCCGACCCTCGATGGCTGCTCCCGTTTCCGTATTTGAATTTTTAGAAAAAATGAGTTATGATTGGGTGAAAAAGTTAATCCCCAGGTCAAGTTGGGTCCCATTGGGTCATTTCAAATTTCCGCGGCCGATTATTAATTCAGTATTCCACCGCTATGGCACTGTTGATTCGATCAGAACGTCATCTATAGGGAATTCTAGGAACTATGGGAGCGAGAAACTGCATGGCAAGGTACAGAGCTCGTGTCAAATTAGATGGTTTTCAAAATCTTTGTATATCGGTATAGTAAGTACTTACCCTGAGAATTTATAACATTCTGAACAGTTAATATTCTATACAAGTTTCCGATAAAGTTGAAAATAAGGCGGCCGCTATCATACATACAGTTGGCCGCCATCCTACACACATCCCAGGAATTATTTGTGTTTTACTTTTTCTTAATGTAAGAATTTATTTGTGATTTAGTTTATCATAATGTAAGGAATTATTTGTGATTTACTTTTAGTTTGTGACCTGGGAAGGGGGAATCCGGCCAGCAGTTGTTACCTGGGTTGTGACCTGGGAAGGGGGGTCCGGGGTTGTGACCTGGGAAGGGGGGTCCGGGGTTGTGACCTGGGAACTACTAGGTTAGGTTAGGTTAGGTGGGTGTGTTAGGTTCTGTACCCGTTTGCAAATCTCAAACGTGTTAAATAATCCCGTTTTGGCCTATTTTCATCCACTTACATGAACCCTATATTTTTCCAACTGGTTATCTTGTGCTTATTTTGCATTTCTGACCATTATTATTGCTGCAAATCTCTCGTTTATGACATTTCCCCACCCAGAAGACCCCGGCTTGGGTCCCACATAATTGTCTTTATATAACGGGGTCCAAACACTCATGAACGGGTGGTTTGCCCCAATAATCATGGTCAGAAATACATAAAACACAAAATAGCTAGTAGGAAAAATATAAAGTATCATATATTTACCTCTATACAGTACACTGTACCTGGTCCTGGTCTGACTTATCCCTTAAACATTGGTGCTGACTAGACTCGAAGTCGGTCTCTGGAAAGGATCATTTACTTATTAGGAGACTTGCATGTCCGTTCAACTTCATTTTACAAAGATTATAAGTAGATCCTGTGCGCCCACGATCTTCAGATCTGGGTGCAGTAGGGAAGTCTAAGATCACCTGCTCGCACCTACGAGGATTCTCGCGTGCGCCCTGCGTGCCCACGCCCATCCCCTACAGCAGCTATACACTGCCAACTTGACGTGCGCCCACAAGAGGCCCGCTAACGCACACGGGCTCTGACTGCGCGCCCGCGCGCAAGGGATATCTCTCCTGCGCATGCGTGCCCTACGACATCTTCTGGGGCGCGCGATCTATTGCCCGCACGCCCACGTGCCCATCATCCTGATCCTGCGCGCCCGCGCGCACGTGAACATTCACCCGCGCGCTTGAGCGCACAATCAGTCTCCTGCGCACTCTCTTGTGTCTCCTGCGCACGCTTCTACGCACCATCGCTCGCCTGCGCGCCCTCGCGACCCCGGGTATTCCTTATCGCTCGAGCGCAATACCCTCCCGCGCGCGAGGCTGCAGGACAACGCACTGCAAGGTCGCCATCGCCACATTCTCCTCCCCGCAAGCACAGAACAGCGCGCTCGCCGGTGGAGGGGAAGGTTCCAGAAAGGTCCAGGGTTATTTGTTCCGTAACTGAAATACAAATCACGCTATTTAATATGGGTAATTACTTTCAGCGTAGCTGAAATGACGAGCCATTAGAATTTTAATGAGGGTTTACTACCCCACCGCTAGTTAGCGGGGGTTAGGGAGGGGTAGTATACTCCCCCCCCCCCTCACACACACCTGTGCTGAGCTTCACTTTGCTATCGGCTCGGGTGCTAGACAGACGTGTCTCCTATCATCCTCGCCTACAATGACAGCCATTAATCTTTGTTTGCTTTTTCTTTTTGACAGAGTGTTTGGAAGTTGGCCTCTGCAATGCGGAAGTGTCCTGGCTTACCTGACTGCCCTTGTGGGATCCACACACCTTATGTCCTTTTTGTAGGGGCCAACGGTGTGACAGAGATAAAGTATTCGGTCAGTGCAGGGAGTGGTCTACCTCCCAGTGGGAGATGTTTTCCCGGCGCCCGAAGAAGTCAAAACGGGATATTTCTCCTTCAAGGGCTTCCTTGAAGAGAGTAAACCCCAAGGACTCTTCTTCCGTAGCCCAAACCTCCTCCGAAGCTCCCACTCGATCGGCTTCTTCCGAGAGGCCGGCAAGTGGTAGCGTAGGCCACATTTCTGTTAACCAATCTCGGGGATTGGGAGAGGGAGTTGCCTCCCATAGCGAGGCAGCTCCTCCCTCTCCCCCGGGGGAGGATTTAATTTCTAATGTTGCTAATGATGATTTGTTACAGCTTTGGGCTTCCTTGGGGTTTCAGGGCTAGCCCTCCAAGGAAGCCCTGTTTGTCATAATCAGGTTAGGGGCAGCTGTCAAACAGTTGCCGACGTTAGCAGAGGTTGATCCTCTGTCTATCGTCGACATTGTTGTGGCAGAGGCTTCTGACGAGTTATCTCAAACCTCTGCTTCTGTTGCTGATGTAGCTGAAGGCTTAGCTCCCCCCTCCGAACACCCTTCGAGGGAGGAACTAAGTCCAACAGTCTCTCCTGCAGGTGATTCTCCCCCTCGGGGGAGTTCACTGACAGAGACTCCTCTTCGGAGGACTGCCGACGGTCTACCTGCTGCCCTCAGAGGGCGTATAAGGCGTAAGGCCCGCCTTCCCCTCCGCCATAGAGGCCTTCCTTCACCTCACAAGGGTGTTAGGAGGCGCCTCTTTGGCTCGTCTTTGCCGCAGTCCGCCGGAGAGGAACCTCGTCGCCGTTCACGTGCCCTTCCAGCTACATCCCTGGACCTGTCCGCTGATCGTTCGCGATCTCCTACTGCTGCCAGACCTGCTGACCTGCCGACGCGTTGTGGGCGCCCACGCATCCTGCGATCAAGCAGGCCACGGTCCCTTCGGGGCAAAAGGGACTTACTCACATTGTAGCAAGGTCCCTTAAGCGCCAGGTGTCACCTGCGCGCCAACGTTCTCCTGCGCGCAAGCGCCCTACAGTTGCTGACCCAGAGACATCGAACCAGCGAGCACCTGTTCCTGGGACTTCTCGCCAGCGCTCACCTGCGCGCCGTCGATCCCCTGTGCGCCAGCGTTCTCCTGCTCGCCAGCGCGCCACTGCGAGCCCGTATCCTGATGCGCGCCCTAGATCTCCTACGTGCCAGCGCTTACCTGCGCGCCAACGTTCGCCCGCACGCCCACGATCTTCAGATCTGAGTGCAGGAGGGAAGATATCATCTTCCCCTGCTCGCCAGCGATCTCCTACGCACCAGCAGACACCGACGCGCCATCAGACCCCTCTTGCTCGTCAGCATTCTCCTACGCGCCATCACGCGCAGTTACCAACGCGCCACGCCTGTTCGCCCATCGTAGATGTGCGCCCTCGTGCGCGCCCAACACTTTCACACTCACAGGCTCAGAAAGATCCTGCGCGTCAACGCGCTCGCGTGCAATCGCCTCCACGCACGCGAACGCTTGTTCAACCTGCTGCATGCCCTAGGCTTTCTCCAGAACGCACCGATCGCCCACGCGCTCTGTCGCCCCTGCGCACCATCGCTCGCCAGTGCGTCAACGCGCACCCTCGCCATCACGCCCGCTCGAAGAATCGCCTGTGCGCGAACCGGATAAGAACCTATTGCGTGACCACCAGCACGATCCCACGCGCGAGGCTGCAGGAGCGCGAGCAACCAGGTCGTCTCCTTCATGTCCCCCCCCCCCTGCCCCCCGCAAGCGCAGACCAGCGCGCTCGCCGGAGGGCGGGAGAACATCGGATAGGTCCAGGAACTTGCATTCTTCCCCTTCTTCTTTTCAGGAAGACCCTGTTGTGGTTTCTACTCATAGGGATCGTACAATCCCCTTCTCTCCAGAGGGAATCTCTGACAGCGCCGCTGTCAGTAAGCAGTCATGCAGGCCTTTAAGCCTGCCTTCTCTAAATTGGGCCCCAAATCAGCGGCAGTACCGACCCCCCTGAAGGTGGAAGAGAGGAGTAGACGACGTGTTGACTTCCCCAAGGGTTAAGCTGGCTCCTCGGAAGTCTTTGAGGAAGGCTCCCTTCCCCCCCCCCCCCCTAGACTTTCTCTGCTTCTCCTTCGGACGAAGATTTCCCGTCCTCAGGGGATTCTCGTGAGGTGAGGCGTTCTCCCATTGCACCAATGGGAGAAACCTCACCCCGCGTAGAGAAGTCTTCTCGGGTAGGGGTGGAGAAGAGCCTCCCGCCATCGCTGTTGGAGTCCTGTATCCCTCCCAGGAGGGAGTCGAAGGACTCTTAAGACTGTTCCCAAGTCGTCCTCGAGGATGAGACCAGAGCCAGCCAAACCCGCGTAGAACGTCCACTAATCCCCCCAAGAGGAGCCTTTGGGGACAGAAGACTTTGCTACCAGCCCTTCAGGAGGAGAGCTACAGGAGTCTGAACATGCATTCTGGCAAGTTCTGACTCTGATGAGGAATCTCAACGGGTTCTCGCATCCTGAGATTCCCCCTCGAGAGAGCAAGGACACGGTTCTGGACCGAGTCTTCGGCACTCAGAAGCCCCCTAAGGCCAGTGCGGCTTTGCCTTGGTCCCAAGGGGTCAAGAGTGCCAGAGATAAGGTTGAGGGCCAGCTCTCCGAGCTTGCCTCCTCCATCCATTCCAGCGCCGGCAACAAACTCCTTCCGCCTCCTCGGGTCCATCAGAGGAGGTACTTTGAGATCATGGAGGAGTTTTGTTTAGCTCTTCCATTACACCACTCTGTGGAAGAGGTTACCAAGGGAGTCCCTCTAGAGAGACTCACCAGTCGGCAAGTGTCTTTCTCAGCCTCGGAGATCCTCGGTCAGGAGAAGGTAGCGAAGTGTGTCATGCAGGCAACTTCGTGGCTGGATATCTGGCTGGGGTCTCTCGGCATCCTGCTACGATCCGAGGACCTGTCCAAGGAGAGTACCAGGAAGGCCTTGGAGACCTTCCTTCTATCAGGCACACGTCACGAACTTGTGGGCTAATTCCATCTTGAAGCGTCGTGATGCGGTGTCTGAGAGATTTCACACGAAGGTCCCCAGCACCGAGGTCAGCAGACTCAGACATTCCTCCATCTTGGGGAGAAAATTGTTTGAGCCGAAAGACGTGGAACAGGCAGCTGATAGGTGGAGGAAGTCCAACCAGGACTCTCTCCTACATAGGGCTCTTACATCGAAGCCCTATAAACCACCTCCAGCACCCCAACAACCTCGCACGTCCAAGACAACGAAACCGGCAGTGGCAGCAAAGGCAACGGTGTCGAAGCCCTTCCCTGTCAAGGACAGGAAAGGCAAGAAGTCCTCCAGGGGAGGGAAAGATCCTAGAGGGAGTGGCCGAGGCCACAAATGCTAGGATTGGCAGTCCCCCCCGCATGTCCACCAGTGGGGGGATGCCTATAAAGTTGCGCGATCAGGTGGCAGCAACTCGGGGCCGATGCCTGGACGATTTCTGTGATCAGTCAAGGTTATTGCGTCCCGTTCACAACATCTCTACCTCCCCTGACAGCGGATCCAGTGTCGTTTAGCTCCCTTGCCATGGGATCAGCAAGGGGGCAAGCCCTTCGGGCAGAAGTCAAGACCATGTTGAAGAAGGGCGCTCTCCAGGAGGTCGTCGACGGCTCCCCCGGCTTCTTCAATCGACTCTTTCTTGTAAGGAAGGCGTCTGGAGGCTGGAGACAAGTCATCGACCTCTCAGCCCTGAATAGGTTTGTCAAGCAGACCCCGTTCAGTATGGAGACGGCAGACAAGGTCAGACTCGCAGTGAGACCCCAAGACTTCATGTGTACACTGGATCTGAAGGACGCATACTTCCAGATCCGAGTCCATCTGTCTTCAAGGAAGTACTTAAGATTCAGCCTGGACAACAAGATCTACCAGTTCAAGGTGCTGTGTTTCGGTCTCTCCACAGCACCCCAGGTTTTCACCAAAGTGTTCACCCTGATATCATCGTGGGCACACAGGATCGGCATCCGTCTCCTCCATTATCTGGACGACTGGCTGATCTTAGCAGACTCGGAGTCGACCCTTCTTCGACACCGTGACAAACTTCTGGGACTTTGCCAAGATCTGGGGATCATGGTAAATCTTGAGAAGTCCTCTCTGCTTCCTTCTCAAAGACTGGTATATCTAGGCATGATCTTAGACACCAATCTCCACAAAGCCTTCCCATCAGACGACAGGATAGCAAGGCTGAGGAAGGTCGCAAGTCCTTTCCTCAGACGAGACGAACTCACAGCCCAATCGTGGTTACGTCTTCTCGGTCACCTCTCATCCTTGGCCCGTCTAGTTCCCAATGGTCACCTCAGAATGAGATCTCTGCAATGGCGACTCAAGTCTCGGGGGAATCAAGGATACGATTCCCCGGACGTCATGGTCCCTATGGGGCCTGCAGAACGGACGGACCTTCAGTGGTGGGTGGCAGACGAGAACCTACGAAAGGGAGTGGATCTTCTCGTCCTCCCCCCGGATTTGATGCGGTTTTTGGACGCCTCAAAGAAAGGGTGGGGGGCCCACGTTCTGAACCACAGGACCTCAGGCCTGTGGTCAGAATCAGAAAAGTGCCTCCATATAAACCTGCTAGAAATAAAGGCCGTATTCCTGGCCCTTCAACAGTTCCAACAATACCTGGCGGGTCACTCTGTGGTGGTCATGAGCGACAACACCACAGTAGTGGCTTACATCAACAAGCAGGGAGGCACCTTTTCGGTGCAGCTATCCCATCTTGCAGCAGAGATACTGAGATGGACCGAAGTCAACTCGATTCCTCTATCGGCTCGCTTCATTCCAGGCAAAAGGAATGTGCTCGCCGACAGTCTGAGCAGAGCGTCTCAGATAGTGAGTACCGAGTGGTCTTTGGATCGTCTAGTAGCCAACAAAGTCCTGACTTTGTGGGGTTCCCTGACTGTGGATCTGTTCGCAACAGCGTTGAACTTCAAGCTCCCGCTGTACTGCTCCCCAGTTCCGGACCCTAAGGCACTCTGGCAAGATGCCTTCCAACAACGGTGGGACAACATCGACGTTTACGCCTTTCCCCCGTTCTGTCTGATGAGGAGGGTGCTCAACAAGACCAGAACATCGGTCAATCTCTCGATGACCCTGATAGCTCCGCTATGGCATCACGCGGAATGATTTCCAGACCTTCTGCAACTCCTGATGGAGGTCCCGAGAGAACTCCCTCCACGACACGAGCTACTCAAACAACCACACTCCAACATCTTTCACAAAGCCATAGCTTCGCTTCGGCTTCACACCTGGAGACTATCCAACATCTCCTCAAAGAGAGAGGATTTTCGCAACAAGTTGCGGAAAGGATGTCTGGACACTTGCGAAGGTCATCCGCAGGGATCTACCAGGCAAAGTGGAGAGTTTTCTGTGGTTGGTGTTGTGGAAGAGGTATCTCTCCACTCGATGCCACTATTCCATGCCACTATTCCAGCAATAGTGGAGTTCTTCGTGTATTTGCGAGAAGAAATGCGCCTTTCAGTCTCGGCAGTGAAAGGCTATCGCTCAGCCTTAAGTCTCGCCTTTATGCTCAAAGGAGTGGACATTTCTTCTTTGCTGGAACTTTCTTACGAAATTATGAACTTACCTGCCTTCAAAGAAGTGAGACCTCCTCCATGGAACGTGGTTCGAGTTCTCAGGTCTCTGAAGAGACCTCCCTTCGAACCATTACGCCAGGCTTCAGATCGCCACCTGACTTGGAAGGCAGTGTTTCTACTTGTGTTAGCTTCGGCCAAACGAGTTGGGGAACTGCGTGATCTCTCTTTATGACATCGCCCATTCAAGGGGAGGGGGGGAGGTAACATTCAGATTCGTCCCTGAGTTTGTAGCTAAGACTCAGAATCTGGGAGTGCCAGACCCTCGGTTTGACTCTTTCCGGATTTCGAGTCTTCGTTCATGTAACAGATGACCCAGACCATCTCCTACTGTGTCTAGTAAGGAGTCTGAGGCTCTATCTTAAGAGAACAGCTGCAATTCGTCCTCAAGTGCAAGCATTGTTTGTAAGCACTGGGATGACAAAGAGGAGGGTCACCAAGAATACCATCTCAGCTTGGATTCATAGGGTAATCCATCATTCCCTGAATCCCGACCCTCCACCGTCATGTCGCCCTAGAGCACATGATGTCAGGGGCATAGCTACATCCTTGGCCTTCAAAAAGACCTACTCAGTGACGCAGGTTCTACAAGCAAGGGTGTGGAAGCGTCAGACGACCTTCACAGTCCACTACCTGCAAGACGTGACCCACAGGAGGCTCGATACGTTCTCTATCGGCCCTGTGGTGGCTGCACAACAGCTGGTTTAAACCTCAGACTCCTTAATGGACAAGTAGCAGAGGGTTGAGGGCATTGTTATCCAGTTTTAGTCTGCATGAATGAAAAGGTATGTCTGGCCCTTATTCTTTTCTTCATCCTCCCCTCTCTTGGGGAAAGCAGCATCCTGGGTTCTCTGCACAGCTGACCTCAAACCACTGCAGGTAAACCATGTTCCTAGTATTAAGCTAATACTGTCACGTCCCCATACCCTGACGAGGTGGTATTGGGAGAGTCCTAGCCTTAAGTTCCATCTAAAGAACTTCAGGTCAACCTCCTAGGACGAGTCACACTTCATTCCTCAACACGCAGCTTATGTAGGCCGCAGTCCTTGCAGAGCAAGGTGCTAGCGAGGCTCAGGGACTCCTTATCATTAAGTACCAACACACTCAGATACTGAGTCCCCGGGCAAAAAGCCAAAAGCCAGTAATGGCTGGGAAGCCACCCTACCTAAGGGTTGAGTCACCCATATTAAATACTGTAGCGTGGTTTGTATTTCAGTTACGGAACAAATGACAAATTCGTAGATGATTTGTATTTTTCCTAACTATACAAACCTTAGCTATTTAATCAAACTTGCCCGCCAACCCTGTCCCCCGTGAAGTCCTACCTCTAAGCAAAGTGAAGCTCAGCACAGGTGTGAGTGAGGGGGGTTAGTATACTACCCCTCCCTACCCCCAGCTAACTAGCGGTGGGGTAGTAAACCCCTGTTAAAATTCTAATGGCTCGTCATTTCAGCTACGCTGAAAGTAATCACCCATATTAAATAGCCAAGGTTTGTATAATTAGGAAAAATACATAACTATCTATGAATTTGTCATTTCTTCTTCCTTTTCTTTTCAGGCGAACCCCCCTATGGAAACTACTCCTCCCAGGTATTGGCCCTCTTAATGAGAGAATGCCTTGATGAAGTCATTGAGCTTCAGCACGGCATCTCATTCCCGTGCTGAAACTTGGTGACGGGCAAGAGGGCTCTCGAACTTGGGGAAATTGCTCCCCCAGTTCGAATCTAAATTTCTCTCCTTCACCTTTTTCTTTTACTCAATATTATGTCGACCTTATCCTAATTTCATAAACTTTCTTTCGTCTTGCTTTCCAAACTCTATGAGAAAAATTTCCCTCATTATATATGTGTATACATTATGTACATATATATTTATTATTTTTTTTTTTTTTTCCTATGGCTTGGATGTTTCTACATCCATTGTAGCCCCGGCGGGGATGTTCATACATCCTTTATTGCTGCCTGCTTTGATGAGTGGGAGGAGGTATCACGGTTAGGAGGTGTTTGCATTTAAAGCTATATGTGAGAGTATTGGATGATTTCAGCCATCCCGAAGATGGTTTGGACCTTTTTGGCAGAACTATTCTCAAGTGTTGGATCTTCGGAATCCAGGGGGATCCAATGCTTGGGGTAGAACTCTCGGCTTTTGGCCGGAAGCCCGTCATTACAGATATGGGGAGGATGATTCCATAGTTTCTTGGTCTCAGTCCTAACAGACGGGTTCAGCTTACACCTGTGCCTCTATATCTGTTTTGATGCTATCCTTCGGGTAGGGTATGGAGTGGACCATCTGGGAAGTATACTCTTATTGTGCCGATAGTGGAGAGTGAAAATTTCCTTTCTGACGTGTGATGGCCTAACATTCTCGAGCAGGTACATCAAACTAACCCTTTTCACTCTCTCTCTCGTCTAATGGATTCTTTAAGTAACGAACCCCCATCCCCTGGATACGCTGACTCTCCCCCGGCACTGTTGACGACCTCTGCTAATTCAATTAAGGAAAATTCTGTTGACGACATAGGAACAAAAAAGGACCCCTCTACTAATGTTTTAAAACCAATTAAGTCGGGTAACAAAGGGAAACTTCGAATCCTTCATGTTACCCAAATTCCAATAAATACTGATTATGATATGATATATAAAGCATTTAGATGCTATGGAGTGATAAAAGAAATTAGAATGAAACTTGAAAATTAAAAAGGGCATTCATGGATAACGTATAATAATCATGAAGAAGCATTCAACGCAATTTGTAACATCAATGATATCAAAATTAATAACTTAAATGTCATGGGTGCCCTATGTGATAAGATACCAAACAGTTTGGATGTATATAGACCTGCCGACTGGTTTGAGAAGGATATCGATTTAACCATGCTCCCCCAAAGAAAGCCAAAACCACCAATGTGGCTTGTTGCTGAACCTAAAGGAAGTAATGGGAATTATTTTAGAATTAGCAAACTAATTCAGAAAAAGGTAGGAACCATTGCACCAGGGGATATATCTCGCTTTGGGAAAAATAGCCTCTTAATCCATGCAAAATCATACACGCAATCAGTTATACTGTCTAACCATAAGACAAGCAGTGATGAGGATATGTTAGATGTCAAACCCCACCTAAACTAGTTACGGAAGGGGAGTAGTCTTCAATAAAGATCTGTATGAATTTACAGAAGAGGAAATACTAGCCATGTGCCCATTAACAGTGTGGAAAGTGCACAAGATTCCTGGGACGTCAATGATTATCCTTACTTTCCAGGATGGTGATGTGCCTTTCCACATCGATATTGAAAATGAAAGAATAATAGTTCGACCTTTCACACGAAAACCCTTACAATGTTTCAAGTGTTTCAAATTTGGACATCCTTCTAAAGTTTGTAAAAATGAAAAAATGTGTAGCATCTGTGCCAGTCCTTATCATGGAGAGTGTACACTTGAGCCCAGCTGTTTGAACTGCAATTCAAACCATAAATCCACTGACAGGAGCTGCGAGATTTATAAGTTTGAAGAAGCAGCCCTCAACAAATCCAGTGTAGAACACATAAGTGTAGGACATGCCAAAAGACTACTGAAAAAACCAAACAGCTATGCAAAGGCACTGAAATCAAGAGAAAATATACCACAGGAGACATCGAACCCACATAGTGCTGCCAGTAACTCCAAGAAAAGAAATACATCATCTAATGATAGTAAAGTTTTACGTGACAAGGTAAGCATATTGCCTTCCAAGGCTTTGCCACTGTGTATTAAAACTCCGGCACTGCCCACTTCTATACAAACTTCATCCTCCATTACCAGCAATAGTACTAACCTCTCTCAGGCCATGTCCTTGCCTGATTTGACGGAGGTTCCACTCGAAACAAAGTTACCCGGTGCACCTGTGGTAGGGAAGGTGCAAAAATCTGGTAGATCCTCACCACCGATAAATAGGAAAAGAGAGAGACCTCCATCTCTCTCACCCCCTTCCATAAGAAATATTAGAGTTATGACATCAAATAAATATGATGTTTTGTCTGTTGATGTTTCTGATCAACCAGAAGACAATTTAAATAAATCAGAAATTCAAGTTGAGGTCCACCATCCCCCTCAACAGTTGGATCAGGACGACAACAAGAAAAGCACAAACAAAAAACCATATTTATCAAGATCCTCTCTAATAAGACTACTGGGAAATAGCATTAGATCAAAAATTGCTAATGGGAAGACTTCATCTTGAAGCTCTTCCAAAAAATAAACCATAGTTTTTTCCTCCATTTTGCAATGGAATTGTCAGGGTTTAAGGGCCAAATATGAAGAACTTAAGTTCTTAGTTTACGAGCATTCCCCCATAATCGTAAGTCTACAGGAGAGCAAGCTTAATGCTAATACCCCTTGTCCTCGCGAATATATCAGTTATAGGACACTTTATGATCACGGAGTGGGGAGCCATGGCGGAAGTCTCATATACGTTCGTCAAGATGTTCCCCAAATATCTTTGTCTATTCCTACACCTCTGCAGGCAGTGGTTGTACAGATTGATATAGGGAGAAAATATACAATCTGTTCACTGTACTTGCCTCCAAATGATAACATATTGTATGAAGATTTAGTAGAGGTGATTCAACAGCTCCCTCAACTTTTTCTTTTACTAGGAGATATGAATGGTAGACATCCATTGTGGGGTGATATTTTAGCAAACACCAGGGGCAATATTATATCATCAATTGTGGAAAACGAGGATGTCGGACTCCTTAATACAGGAGAACCCACACACTTTCATGTACAGACGGGTACCTTGTCATGCATTGACCTTTCAATTGCAAGCTCTAACTGTCTCCTTGATTTCGATTGGAGGACATTAGATGATTGGCATACTAGTGATCATGCACCAATCATTATAAACACCAACAATGGTCCACCTTTACAAATATCTTCACGATGGAATCTTGATAAGGTGGACTGGGATAGATTTCGTGAGCTAAGTGAAATTGAAGGAAATGCAGAACAGTTTGAAAATATTGATGATGCCATAGACTTGCTTAATGGAACCCTTCATACAGCAGGAGTTAATTCAATTCCTAAAACAACAGGGTTATTCAAACGACGACCAGTCCCTTGGTGGTCTCCAGAACTAACTGTCCTGCACAGAGCCACAAGGAGGTCTTTAACTCGACTGTGCAGACACCGCACTGAGGGCAATTTGATTATATACAAGAAATGTAGAGCACAGTTCCGTCGTGCCATGAAGGAAGCTAGGCGCCAGTCATGGGTGTCTTTTGTTTCCTCCATTAACAGTAGAACACCACCATCTGCTGTGTGGAGGAAAATAAAAGAGATTGCCGGCAAATTTACCCCGAACCCACCACCAGTGTTGAAGGTGAATGGTCAGTATGTGACTGAAGCAAATGATGTCAGCAATGCCCTGGCTGAACATTTTACAAATGTATCCAGCAAGTGTGAAGGAGCTCCTGGTCACCAGTATAGGAGCAACGAGGAAAAGAAAATTTTAAATTTTGTAACAGGAAGGGAAGAGTCATATAATTCTCCTTTTACTGATGGCATGATCATAGTTATCCAAGTGTTTGGGAACTAGCCATTATTTTAGCCTTTTTAAAACCCGGTAAGGACAAGTTTTTAGCAGCAAACTACCGACCTATTGCATTGACATCTTGTTTGTGTAAAATAATGGAGAAGATGGTCAATGCAAGACTAATTTGGTATCTTGAAAAGAAGAATATTTTATTACCGATTCAATGTGGATTCCGAAAAATGCACTCAACGACTGATGTGTTGATACGACTTGAGTCTTCTATTTGTGAAGCCTTTGCTTCCAAACGGCACCATGTTACAGTCTTTTTTTACCTTGAAAAGGCATATGATACCACTTGGAGGTATGATGTACTTAAAACAATTCATGACTTGGGATTGAGAGGAGAGCTTCCACTATTTATTCAGGCATTTCTTTCAAATAGAGTTTTTCAAGTGAGAGTGGGGGAAGCTCTATCGGAGAGTAAGTGCCAGAAAGAAGGAGTTCCTCAGGGTAGTGTGCTGAGTGTGACCCTTTTTGCACTAGCAATTAATGGGATATCCTCGGTCATTCCCCAGGATGTTCTCTCAACATTATTCGTGGATGATCTCTCCATATCATTTGCTGGAGCTAAAATGGCAATGGTTGAGAGAAAACTGCAACTCTCAATTGACAAAATTATCCAGTGGGCCGATATGAATGGATTCAAGTTCTCGACAAGTAAAACTACTATTGTACATTTCTGTCGTATCCGGGGAGCACATCCAGACCTGGATATATCCATTAAAGGTCAACGTATCCCATGTGTAGGGGAAGCTAAATTTTTAGGTCTGATATTTGATTGTAGACTTACATGGGTTTCTCACTTAAAAGCATTAAAAGCTAAATGTCTTGAGGCTCTGAATCTTTTAAAGGTATTGTCACATACATCATGGGGGGCAGACCGCAATACTATTTTAAAGTTATACAAGTCCTTGATTTTTTCCAAAATTAGTTATGGATGTGAAATATACTCCTCAGCCACCCCAAGCCGATTAAAGATGTTAGATTCAATACATCATACTGGTATTAGATTGTCCACAGGAGCATTTAGAACCTCGCCTATCCCAAGTCTCCTTGTTGATGCTGGAGAGTTGCCTCTGGACCTTTACCGAATGTCTTCCATTCTTCGGTATTGGTTTAGATTGCAAAGACTCCCTAATTCTTTAGCCTTCCAGACTGCAAGCCTTGTAAGGCACCCAACATACTTTGAGATGCACCCGAAATCTCCTCAACCCTATGGCTTTCGGGTGAAACAATTATTAAACAGTCTGGATATAATTAGAAGTAAGGTACTTCCATTCAAGGTATCATCAACGCCTCCATGGAAATTACCAGAGATATCTTTTTGTAAATATTTTATAGGAGATAAGAAGAATATGTCAGACCTAGAAGCCGGGTCTCTTTTAAATGAACATGTTAAAGAACATAGAGGATCAACTTTTATCTATATTGATGGCTCCAAATCTGATGCTGGCGTTGGATTTGGGGTACATAGTAATGGTTTTAATTGTAGAGTTGCACTTCCTCTGACCGCTTCCATATTTACTGCCGAACTGTATGGCATACAGTATTAACCGCTATTGAGAAAATAGCGTTGGAGAAGGAGGGTAATTTTACAATTTTTAGTGATGCAAGGAGTGTCCTTCAAGCTATAGAAGTTTTTAATTCTAATAACCCTCTAGTTTTAAAGATTTTAGAATGGGTTTTTATCATTGGACGGAGAGGTATAACAGTTCGATTTTGTAGGGTTCCAGCACATGTAGGTGTGTCTGGGAATGAGAAGGCAGATTCACTAGCTAAGAATGCTGCATCCGAGTTGCTGCCAAGAAGGTATCCCATTCCCTGTAATGATTTCTTACCTGACATCAAGAAATTGGTTTGCAATAAATGGCAACAGCAATGGGATAATCTAGATGGCAATAGAATGCGAGAGGTAACAAATGTCATATCTCCTTGGAGGTATAATATGATGCCCGAAAATGGGAGACGTCTCTTTGTTGTCTCCGTATTGGTCATACTCGGTTGACACATGAGTTTCTGCTGAAGGGCCAACAGCAACCGTATTGTGACGACTGTTTAGTACCTCTAACAGTGAGGCATTTGTTGACCGAATGCCCCAATTATAACAACTTAAGGAATAGATATTTGTTTGAGGCTCGAGGTAAGGGTGGCAGGTTCATCCTTGCCAAGATTCTTGTACATGATGTGTCCTACTATGCAAGTGGCATTTTTAGATTTATTTCAGAAGTAGGTCTTCTGAAAACTATACAACTTTTATGACATTCAACTTTTATGATTTTTAAATGAATACTCTTATTTTTTTTATTTTATTTTTTATTTTTGTATACATAAACTAAATGATATCGGCGTCAATGACCTTAGATGTTAGGATGCCTGAAAACTTTAAATCAATCAATCAATTAACCAGGGATTGGTCGATCCCTGTCCCTCCAGAGGGAGTGTCTGACAGCGCAGCTGTCAGCCAGCAGCCATGGTTTGGGGCACTAGTCAGAGCGGTTACGCAGATTTTCCAGCCTGTTCTCTCTGAATTGGGCCACAAATCCTTGGCTGCGTCTACCCCCCTGAGGAGAAAATGAGGAGTTTCGGACGCGGTGACTTCTCCAAGAACTAAGCTGTCTCCTCGTGAGCCTTCGAGGCAGGCTCCCCCCCCCCCCCCAGACATTTTCTCCCTCCCTGTTGGACGAGGACTTTCCGTCCTTAAGGGAGTCACGTGAGGTGGGACGTTCCCCCATCGCACCAATGAGGGAAACCCCACCTCCCGCTGAAAAGTCTTCCCTGGTAGGGCCGGAGAAGAGCCTACAGTACTTCCGTCGTTGTTGGAGTCCTGCATCCCTCCCAGGAGGGAGTTGAAGGACTCTTAAGACAGTGTCTAAATCCTCGACAAGACTTAGGACGGAGCCAGCCAGTAACTCGGAGAACGTCCGCGATTCTCCCCAAGAAGAGCCTTTGGGGACAGGAGACTTCGCTGCGAGTCTGACATCTGGAGGAGACCAACACGAGTCAGAACATGCATTTTGGCAGGTTCTGACTCTTATGAGGACTCTCAATGGGTTTGCTGACCCAGAGATTCCCTCTTGAGAGGGCAAAAACACGGTCTTGGACCATGTATTTGGAACTCAAAAACCTTCTAAGGCCAGTTTGGCTCTGCCCTGGTCTCCGGGGGTTAAGAGTACCAGGGACAAGATCGCAGTCCAGCTCTCTGAGTTAGCCTCCTCCAGCCAATCCAGTGCCAGCAACAAGCTTCTCCCACTTCCTCGCGTACAGCAGAGGAGGTACTTCGAGATCTTAGAGGAGCCTTGTTTAGCTCTTCCTCTTCACCATTCTTTGGAAGAGCTTACTAGGGAAGTCTCTCTTGAGAGACTCTCCAACCGGCAGGTCTCATTCTTGGCGACTGAGATCCTTAATCAGGAGAAGGTTGCGAAGTGTGCTATGCAAGCCACTTCGTGGCTGGACTTCTGGTTAGGGACCTTAGGTATCCTGTTACGTTCGGAGGATTTCTCCAAAGAATGTACCGGGAAAGCTATGGAGACCTTCCTCCTCTCAGGCACTCATACGATTGAGTTTCTGGCCCACCAAGTCTAGAACTTGTGGGCTAACACCATCCTGAAACGTCAGGATGCGGTGGCTGAGAGGTTCCATCAGAAGGTCCCTAGCTCCGAGATAAGCAGGCTCAGACATTCTTCCGTGGAGGGAACGAATCTTTTTGAGCCTAAAGACGTGAAGCATGCTGATGAGAGGTGGAGGAAGTCCCACCAAGACTCCCTCTTACATAGGACTTTGACATCCAAGCCCTATAAGCCTCCAGCACCCCAGCAGTCCCGTCCTACCAAGACCACGAAACCAACAACGGCAGCAAAGACAGTGGTGTCTAAGCCCTTTCCTGTCAAGGATAGGAAAGGCAAAAAGTCCTCCAGGGGAGGGAAAAATCCTAGAGGGAGCAGCCGAGGCCACAAAGGCTAGGATTGGCAGTACCCCTGCATGTCCACCAGTGGGGGGATGCCTACAAAGTTGCGCAGACAGGAGGCAGCAACTCGGGGCCGATTCCTGGATGATTTCCGTAATCAGTCAGGGATATCGCGTCCCGTTCACAACATCTCTACCCCCCCTGAGGACGAATCCAGTGTCATTGAGCTCCCTTGCCATAGGATCAGCAAGGGGCAAGCCCTTCGGGCAGAAGTGCAGACCATGTTGAAGAAGGCGTCTGGAGGCTGGAGACCAGTCATTGACCTCTCGGTTCTGAACAAGTGTGTCAAACAAACTCCGTTCAGCATGGAGACTGCAGACACGGTTAGACTTGCAGTGAGACCACAAAACTTCATGTGTACATTGGATCTGAAGGATGCGTACTTCCAGATCCCAGTCCATCCGTCTTCAAGGAAGTACTTAAGATTCAGCCTAGACAACAAGGAGTACCAGTTCAAGGTGCTGTGTTTCGGTCTCTCCACAGCACCACAGGTTTTCACCAAAGTGTTCACCCTAATATCGTCGTGGGCACACAGGATCTGCATCCGTCTCCTCCGTTATCTGGACGACTGGCTGATCCTAGCAGACTCGGCATCATCCCTTCTTCAGCACCGAGACAAACTTCTGGGACTTTGCCAGGATCTGGGGATCATGGTAAATCTCGAGAAGTCCTCTCTGCTTCCCACTCAAAGACTGGTAAACCTTAGCATGATTATAGACACCAATCTCCACAAAGCCTTCCCATCAGACGACAGGATAGCAAGGCTGAGGAAGGTTGCAAGCCCTTTTCTCAGACGAGAAGAGCTTCCAGCCCAATCGTGGTTACGTCTCCTCGGTCACCTCTTCTCTTTAGCTCGTCTAGTTCCCAACAGTCGCCTCAGGATGAGATCCCTCCAGTGGCGACTCAAGTCCCGGTGGAATCAAGGTTACGATTCCCCGGACGTCATGGTCCCTATGGGACCTGCGGAACAGACGGACCTCCACTGGTGGGTGACAGACGAGAACCTATGAATGGTAGTGGATCATCTCGTCCTCCCCCCGGATTTGATGCTGTTTTCAGACGCCTCAAAGAAAGGGGGGGGGGGCCCACGTTCTGCACCACACGACCTCAGGCCTGTGGTCAGAATCAGAAAAGTGCCTCCATATAAATCTTCTAGAGATGAAGGCCGTTTTCTTGGCCTTTCAACAGTTCCAACAATACCTGGCGGGTCACTCTGTGGTGGTCATGAGCGACAACACCACAGTACAGTAGTGGCTTACATCAACAAGCAAGGAGGTACCTTTTCGAAGCAGCTATCCCATCTTGCAGTAGAGATACTGAGATGGGCCGAAGTCCACTCGATTCCACTATCGGCACGTTTCATTCCAATCAAGAGGAATGTGCTCGCCGACAATCTGAGCAGAGCGTCTCAGATAGTGAGTACCGAGTGGTCTTTGTATCATCTAGTAGCCAACAAAGTCCTGACTTTGTGGGGTTCCCCGACTATGGATCTGTTCGCAACAGCTCTGAACTTCAAGCTTCCGCTGTACTGCTCTCTAGTCCCGGATCCCAAGGCGCTCTGGCAGGATGCCTTCTAACAACGGTGGGACAACATCGACATGTACGCCTTTCCCCTGTTCTGTCTGATGAGGAGGGTGCTCAACAAGACCAGAATATTGGTCAATCTTTCAATGACCCTCATAGCTCCGCTATGGCATCACACGGAATGGTTTCCTGACCTTCTGCAACTCCTAACAGAACTTCCGAGAGAACTCCCTCCACAACACGATCTACTCAGACAACGACTTCACGCCTGGAGACTATCCAGCATCTCCTTGCTGAGAGGATTTTCGCAACAAGTCGCGATCAGGATGTCTGGACAACTGCGAAAATCATCCGCATCTGTCTACCAGGCAAACTGGAAAGTCTTCTGTGGTTGGTGTCGTGGAAGGGGTATCTCTCCACTCAATGCCACTATTCCAACAATAGCGGAGTTCCTCTTGTATTTGCGGGAAGAAATACGCCTTTCACTCGGCGGTGAAAGGCTATCGCTCAGCCTAAAGTCTAGCCTTCAGGCTCAAAGGAATGGACATTTCTTCTTCGCTGGAACTTTCCCTACTCTTACTAAGTTACGAACTTACCTGCCCTCAGTCGGAAGTGAGACCTCCTCCATAGAACGTGGTTCGAGTTCTCAGGTCTCTTAAGAGACCTCCCTATGAACCATTACGCCCGGCTTCTGATTGCCACCTAACTTGGAAGACGGCGTTCCGACTAGCTTTGGCTTTGGCCAAGCGAGTCAGTGAACTTCATGGTCTCTCTTATGAAATCGCCCATTCAAGGGGATGGGGGGGAGGTAACGTTCAAATTCGTCCCTGAGTTTATTGCTAAGACTCAAAATCCAGGGGTGGCGGACCTTCGGTTCGACTCCTTCCAGATTTCGAGTCTCCGTTCTGTAACAGATGACCCAGACCATCTCCAACTGTGCCCAGTCATGTTGCCCTAGAGCACACGATGTCAGAGGCATCGCTACGTACCTGGCATTCTAGAGGAATTACTCAGTGACGCAGGTTCTACAAGCTGGGGTCTGGAAGCGTCAAACGACCTTCACAGCCCACTACCTGCAGGACGTGACCCACAGGAGGCTCGATACGTTCTCTATCGGCCCTGTGGTGGCTGCACAACAGCTGGTTTAAACCTCAGGCTCCTTAATGGACAAGTAGCAGAAGGTTGAGGGCATTGTTACCCGGTTTTAGTCTGCATGAATGAAAAAGTATGCCTGGCCCTTACTCTTTTCTTCATCCTCCCCTCTCTTGGGGAAAGCAGCATCCTGGGTTCTCTGCACAGCTGACCTCAAACCACTGCAGGTAAACCATGCTTCCTTGTGTTCCTAGTATTAAGATAATACTGTTGCGTCTCCCATACCCTGACGAGGTGGTATTGGGAACGTCCTATCCTAGAATTCCATCTAAAGGATTCCAGGTCAACTTCCTAGGACGAGTCACATTTCGTTCATTCACACACAAGTTTACTTAGGCCGCACATTCCTTGCAGAGCAAGGGACTTGCGAGGTGCAGGGATTCTTTATCTTGAGGGCTACACAAAGCCAAAGCCAAAGCCAGTAAGGCTGGGACTTACCACCCTACCTAAGGGTTAAGTCACCCAATGTAAATAGCGTGGTTTGTATTTCGGTTACGGAACAAATGACAAATTCGTAGATAATTTGTATTTTTCCTAACCATACAAACCTTAGCTATTTAATCATACTTGCCCGCCAGCCCCGTCCCCCGTGAAGTCCTACCTCTAAGCGAAGTGAATCAGTTCACCGGTGTGTGAGGAGGGAGGGGTAGCTAGCTACCCCTCCCCTACCCCCTCGCTAACTAGCGAGGGGTTAGTTAACCCTCGTTAAAAATCTAATGGCTCATCATTCAGCTACGCCGAAAGTAATACCCTATTAAAATAGCTAAGGTTTGTATGGTTAGGAAAAATACAAATTATCTATGAATTTGTCATTTTAAGTCTTTCATTTTGCCTTGTTTTGAGTATTATTCTGTCTGGTCTTCAGCTGCAGAATCTCATCTTAATTTGTTGGACAGAAACTTACGGTCTATTAAATTTCTTATTCCTAATCTATATATTAATCTCTGGCACTGCCATTCAGTTAGTTCGTGATGTATGTTGCATAAGATTTTTCATAATTGTGACAGTCCGTTGCAGTCAGATGTTCCCGGACATTACCATCCTGTTAGTAATACTAGGTATGGAGTTACTATAATTCTAACAGTCGTACCTTCTCCATCATAAGGTTCAATGACACAGTATTCTAGAAGTTTTATTCCAGCTGTGACCAAGTTATGGAAGGATCATCTTCTTAATCAGGTAGTTGAATCAGTGGAACTTAGGAGTTTCAAACTTGTAGCGAATGTTTTTATGTTGAACAGGCTGACATAAATCTTTTTAACCCTTTTACCCTCAAAGGACGTACTGGTACGTTTCACAAAACTCATCCCTTTACCCCCATGGACGTACCGGTACGTCCTTGCAAAAAAATGCTATAAAAATTTTTTTTTTCATATTTTTGATAATTTTTTTTAAAAAATTCAGGCATTTTCCAAGAGAATGAGACCAACCTGACCTCTCTAAGACAAAAATTAAGGCTGTTAGAGCAATTTAAAAAAAATATACTGCAAAATGTGCTGGTAAAAAAATAACCCCCTGGGGGTTAAGGGTTGGAAATTTCCAAAGAGCCTGGGGGTAAAAGGGTTAAAGATTATGTATGAAAGATGTTATTTTTATTAGTAAAATAAATTTTTGAATATACTTACCCGATAATCATGTAGCTGTCAACTCCGTTGCCCGACAGAATTCTATGGAGGGATACGCCAGCTATCACAATACTAGAAGGGGGTGTACTTACCAGCGCCACCTGTGGCCAGGTACTCAAGTACTTCTTGTTGACACCTCCTCAATTATTCCTCGGTCCACTGGTTCTCTCTGGGGAGGAAGGGAGGGTCGATTAAATCATGATTATCGGGTAAGTATATTCAAAAATTTATTTTACTAATAAAAATAACATTTTTCAATATTAAACTTACCCGATAATCATGTAGCTGATTCACACCCAGGGAGGTGGGTGAAAACCAGTGTACAAGATTAAAGGATAGCTAAGTATCCCATATTTCATATAACAGTTATCTCAAATAACAATGAAATAATAAGTACCTGGTAAGGAAGTCGAATAGAACCGTTACTCTGCCTCTTTTTTAAAGTTCGTCTTCCTTACTGAGCGCAGCGTTCCTCTTGGAGGCTGAATCAACCCAAAGGTGCCAAAGTACACGGGGTTGCAACCCCTACTAAAGGACCTCTACCAAACCTTTAACCCAGGCGCTTCTCAAGAATGAATAGACCACCCGCCAAATCAAAAGGATGCGGAAGGCTTCTTAGCCTACCGTAACAACCATAAAAACAACAATAAAAGCATTCAAGAGAAAGGTTAAAAAAAGGTTATGGGATTAAGGGAATGTAGTGGCTGAGCCCTCACCTACTACTGCACTCGCTGCTACGAATGGTCCCAGGGTGTAGCAGTTCTCGTAAAGAGACTGGACATCTTTCAGATAAAATGATGCAAACACTGACTTGCTCCTCCAATAGGTTGCATCCATTATGCTCTGCAGAGAACGGTTTTTATTAAAGGCCATCGAAGTAGCTACGGCTCTTACTTCGTGGGTCCTTACCTTCAGCAATGCAAGGTCTTCCTCCTTTAAGTGAGAATGTGCTTCTCTGATCAGAAGCCTTATATAATACGAAAGCCCATTCTTGGACATGGGCCTCGAAGGTTTCTTGATGGCACACCATAAAGCTTCTGACTGTCCTCGAATAGGTTTAGACCTCTTAAGATAATATTTGAGAGCTCTGACAGGGCAAAGAACTCTCTCTAGTTCGTTACCTACCATGTTGGAGAGGCTAGGTATTTCAAACGATCTAGGCCAAGGACGTGAAGGAAGCTCGTTCTTTGCTAGGAATCCAAGCTGAAAAGAACATGTTGCAGATTCGGTTGTGAAACCAATGTTCTTGCTGAAGGCATGAACCTCACTGACTCTCTTAGCTGTTGCAAGGCAGACGAGAAAAAGAGTCTTGAGGGTAAGGTCCTTGAAGGAAGCTGACTGGAGAGGTTCGAACCTAGATGACATAAGGAACCTTAAGACTACGTCTAGATTCCAGCCTGGAGTGGAAAGACGACGTTCTTTAGACGTCTCAAAAGACTTAAGAATGTCTTGAAGGTCCTTGTTGGAAGACAGGTCCAAACCTCTGTGGCGGAGAACTGAAGCCAACATACTCCTATATCCTTTAATCGTAGGTGCTGAAAGGGATCTCTCATTCCTAAGATGTAGAAGGAAGTCAGCTATTTGGGTCACAGAGGTATTGGTAGAGGATATTGAATTGGCTCTACACCAGCTTTGGAAGACCTCCCACTTAGACTGGTAGACTCTACGAGTGGAAACCCTTCTTGCTCTGGCAATCGCACTGGCTGCCTCCTTCGAAAAGCCTCTAGCTCTAGCGAATCTTTCGACAGTCTGAAGGCAGTCAGCCGAAGAGCGTGGAGGTTTGGGTGCAACCTGTCTACGTGAGGTTGACGTAGAAGGTCCACTCTTAGAGGTAGAGTCCTGGGGAAGTCGACTAGCCATTGAAGTACCTCTGTGAACCATTCTCTTGCAGGCCAAAGGGGAGCAACCAGCGTCAGCCGTGTCCCTTCGTGCGAGACGAATTTCTGCAGAACTTTGTTTATTATCTTGAACGGTGGGAATGCGTACAGGTCGAGATGGGACCAGTTCAGTAGAAAAGCATCCACATGAACTGCTGCAGGGTCTGGAACAGGGGAACAGTACAGCGGAAGTCTCTTGGTTATGGAGGTGGCAAACAGATCTATGGTAGGTTGACCCCACAAGGTCCAAAGTCTGTTGCACACACTCTTGTGGAGGGTCCATTCCGTGGGAATGACCTAATTCCTTCTGCTTAGGCGATCTGCTGAGACGTTCATATCGCCCTGAATGAACCTCGTGACCAGAGTGAGGTTTAGACCTCTTGACCAAATGAGGAGGTCCCTTGCGATCTCGTATAGGCTCCTCGAATGGGTCCCTCCTTGCTTGGAGATGTAAGCCAAGGCTGTGGTATTGTCTGAGTTCACCTCCACCACTTTGCCTAGCAGGAGGGACTTGAAGTTCAACAGGGCTAGATGAACTGCTAGCAGCTCCTTGCAGTTGATGTGGAGTAATCCTTGTTCCTCGTTCCACGTTCCCGAGCATTCCCGTCCGTCCAAGGTTGCACCCCAGCCCGAGTCTGATGCATCTGAGAAGAGATGAAGATTGGGGGTCTGAATGGCCAACGATAGACCCTCCCTGAGAAGGAGGTTGTGCTTCCACCACAGGAGAGTGGTCTTCATCTCTTGGTTGATAGGGATAGAGACTGCTTCGAGAGTCGAACCCTTGTCCCAATGAGCTGCAAGATGGAATTGAAGAGGGCGGAGGTGGAGTCTCCCTAGCTCGACAAACAGGGCCAGTGATGAGAGGGTCCCTGTGAGACTCATCCACTGTCTCACTGAGCAACTGCTCCTCTTCAGCATGCTCATGATGCACTCTAGGGCCTGGCTTATCCTGGGGGCCGATGGAAAAGCCCGAAAATCCTGACTCCGAATCTCCATTCCCAGGTACACAATGGATTGGGAGGGAATGAGTTGAGACTTCTCTATGTTGACTAATAGACCTAGGTCTCTGATTAAGTCTAAAGTCCAATTGAGATTCTCCAGACAACGACGACTCGTGGAGGCTCTCAACAGCCAGTCGTCTAAGTAGAGGGAGGCTCTGATGTTCGACACGTGTAGGAATTTTGCTATATTCCTCATCAGATGAGTAAAGACCATAGGAGCTGTGCTTAGGCCAAAACACAGGGCTTGGAATTGGTAGACAACCTTTCCAAAAACGAATCTCAGGAAAGGTTGGGAGTCTGGATGAATAGGAACGTGAAAGTATGCATCTTTCAAGTCCAACGAGACCATCCAGTCCTCCTGTCTGACCGCTGCTAAGACCGACTTCGTCGTCTCCATCGTGAACGTCTGCTTGGTGACATACTCGTTGAGAGCGCTGACGTCCAGCACCGGTCTCCAACCTCCTGTCTTCTTGGCCACAAGAAAGAGACGGTTGTAGAAGCCCGGGGATTGATGGTCCCGGACTATAACCACTGCCTTCTTCTGCACAAGTAGCGACACCTCCTGGTGCAATGCTAGCCTCTTGTCCTCTTCTTTGTAGTTGGGAGAGAGGTTGATGGGCGATGTGGTCAGAGGTGGTTTGAGGCAGAATGGAATCCTGTAACCGTTCCTCAGCCAACTGACAGACTGGGCGTCTGCACCTCTCTTCTCCCAGGCTCGCCAGAAGATCTTGAGTCTGGCTCCTACTGCTGTCTGGAGATGCGGAGAGTCAGTTTTTTCCTTTAGATGTCCTGGATCCTTTCCTAGACTTGCTCCTGTGAGAGTCTGGACGGGAGCTTCCTCGGCTGGGGGCTCTACCACGAAAGGGCGGTATGAACCTCGTAGCAGGGGTATCAGCCACTGGGGAGCGATAAGTCTTGGGGACTGAGGTAGCAACCTTAGACTTACGAGCCGATGAGGCTACAAGATCGTGTGTATCCTTTTGTATCAGGGCAGCAGACAAGTCCTTAACCAGCTCTTCGGGGAAGAGGAACTTCGAGAGCGGAGCAAAAAGGAGTTGTGACCGTTGGCAAGGTGTAATGCTGGCGGAAAGGAAGGTACACAGTTGTTCCCTTTTCTTCAAAACCCCTGATACAAACATCGACGCAAGGTCACCCGATCCATCCCTAATGGCCTTATCCATGCAGGACATTAATAGCATGGCAGAATCTTTGTCCGCAGGAGAGGTCTTCTTGCTGAGGGCCCCCAGGCACCAGTCTAGAAAGTTGAACATTTCAAACGCTCTAAACATTCCTTTCAGCAAGTGATCCAGGTCTGAGAAGGTCCAACAAACCTTAGAGCGCCTCATTGCAGTTCTCCGAGGCGAGTCTACCAGACTTGAGAAGTCAGCCTGGGCAGAGGCAGGTACTCCCAAGCCTGGTGCTTCTCCTGTGGCATACCAAACGCTCGCTTTCGAAGTGAGCTTCGTTGGAGGGAACATGAAAGAAGTCTTGCCAAGGTGTTGCTTAGACTGCAGCCACTCCCCTAAGATCCTTAATGCCCTCTTAGAGGACCTAGCTAGGACTAGCTTAGTATAGGTGGACTTAGCTTGTTGTACGCCCAGCGAAAACTCAGATGGCGGAGAGCGGGGAATAGCAGAGACAAAGTGGTCTGGGTAAACCTCCCTAAGTAGAGCCAAGACCTTACGAAAATCAATAGACTGTGGAGAAAGCTTGGATTCATCCACGTCTGATGAGGGATCCAGGTGTGCCTCCTCATCATCAGACGCCTCATCACCAGAGTGAAGCGAAGGTATCGGACAAGAATGCTGAACAGCAGAGTCAGAACGAGTAGGAACAATAGTAGTGGTTTCCTCTACAAGTAACTGTTGAGGGAGAACCTGAGGCTCAGACTGCAAAGGCTGAATAGCAGACGAAGCAGAAGGAAGGCGCATGGGTGGAGGAGGCTGACTCCTAGCATGAGCGGTTGAACCCAAGGATTGCGCTTGCTGAGCGGTTGGTGGAAGCGGAGTAGCAAGTTCCTGTTCCTGTGGTGAGAGCGGAGCGTGATGAGGTTGAGGCTGCGCAGAACAAGGTAAATGTCTCGCAAGCTGAGGCTCCTGAGGCGCAAGGCCAAGGTGTAGTGGAGCTTGCCTTGTGGATGGTTGAGCTCGCTGCAGCGAGAGCTGAGGAGACTGACTCATGGACGGGAGAGGTTGTTGTACCTCAGCCAAGAGTTGCACCACTGGTGGAGCAGCAAAGGGAGGCGGAGGAAGAGAGGTATAATCCTCCTGATCCCATAGCAAAGGTTGCCTTAAAGAAGGCGGAGGCTGAACACCAGTGGGAACAGCAAACTCAGACCGTGGCTCAACATCGTACGCCTGGCAGGTGGTACTGCGATCAGGCGGAGCAAGCGCAGGCGGAGCGAGCACAGGCGGAGCGAGCGCAGGCGGAGGGAGTGTAGGCGGAGGCGGAGGAGCAAGACTCTCAGCCCGACACTCACGCATCAAGTCCGAAAGCTGTGCTTGCATGGACTGTAGTAGAGACCACTTAGGGTCGACAGTCGAGCTCTGTTGTGGCAGAACCTTACTCCTCTTGGGCGGAGTGCAGTCGACAGATGACTGCGGCGAGTCAGAGCTGAGCCAATGACTGCAACCTGGCTGAGCACTCGCGGACTGGACTCTGCGTTTAAGAGGTCTCGAGACCTGAGACCAACGTTTCTTCCCTGACAGATGATCAGCGGACGAGAAAAAGACGGGCTCAATCGTCTGCGGGTGGGAGTGACGGTCTTTGGAAGACACGCCCGCAACCACCGAGGAAACTTCTGTGCGCCTAACAAGGCCTGCCGAACCCTTATGCCCTTCGACATTGCTTCTCCCCTGGGCATGGGAGCTTGCAAGAGGTCCCGGACTGGGAGGACGACTGGCTCGCACAGAAGAATCCTCACGCACCACACTGGCACTGACACTAGCACTTGGCACTGCACTGACACTAGCACTCGTCACAGCACTGGCACTAACTCCACCCACTGCACTCTTGACCTTAAGTTCCTTAACTTCGGCCATCAGAGACTTATGGTCACTTACCACTGACTCTACTTTATCGCCTAAGGCCTGAATAGCACGCAAAACAACAGACATATCAGGCGGAGGGCAAACAGTAGGTTCGGGGGTAGCCACTACAGGGGTAGGAAAAGGTAGGGGATCATGAGGTGAGGAAAACATTGAAGAGTGAGAAGAACTCCTCCTAACTCTACCTCTCTCTAACTTAGATGAATATTTTAAAAGACGGACAAATTCCAGTTCCGAAAGTCCGGCGCATTCCTCACATCGATTTTCTAACTGACAGGGCCTGTCCCTACAGTCAGAACAAGCGGTGTGAGGATCTACCGAGGCCTTCGGAATACGCCTATTGCAAGACCTACATCGTCTATGGGAGGGGGCTTGCGAAATGTCAGACATCTTGAATCCAAAGAGTTAGCCAAAGGGGTTTCCAAAATCAAGCAAAAGATCGTTAACCGTTAATCAGGACTATATAAAAGCTATCTAGCTAATATAAGAAGGTTTCCAGTAATGCGACAGCCGAAATCTGAGAGAATACTTCACCAATTAGCCGTGAACAAACTCGAAGATCATAAGCGTATCCCAGAACGTCTTGCCGGAAGCACGACAGAGGAATAATTGAGGAGGTGTCAACAAGAAGTACTTGAGTACCTGGCCACAGGTGGCGCTGGTAAGTACACCCCCTTCTAGTATTGTGATAGCTGGCGTATCCCTCCATAGAATTCTGTCGGGCAACGGAGTTGACAGCTACATGATTATCGGGTAAGTTTAATATTGAAAAATCTATTTTAATGGTACTGTTCTTAAAATACTGTATGTCATTTTTCTGTTTGTTACTTCTCTTGTGGTTTATTTATTTCCTTGTTTCCATTCCTCACTGCTATTTTTCCCTGTTGGAGCCCTTGTGCTTATAGCATCGAGCTTATCCAACTATGGTTGTATCTTAGCTCGTAATAATGGTAATGATATAAGGCACGAGAGTTAAAATTAATTTCCTATCTAGTTCAGCTTATGAAATTAGGATTGTCTATAAAATATTGGACAGCATGCATAGTTAGCTAATGGCACAACAGTGCTAGAGGTCAGGGATAAAAATTTTCATAGACCTCAAGTTTTTCTTTATTTAAGTGGGTAGTTAGTAGGTTAGAACAATTATGAAAAAATGACAGAATGAAATAATTGGAAAAAAAAATTCTCATTAAACAGGTCTCAATCGAACCTTGAAAATGTTTCCCATTGCATCAATTTTTCTATAATTAAAAAAGACAGTCTGAATGCATTTCTAGAAAGTGAATCTTTGAATGGAACCTATAATTTTAGATATGCTACATGTAATGAAAGAGAAGTTGTCAATGAAAAGATCTTAGTGGGTGGGATCCATACCTATCTATCTATCTATGACTGTCCATCGAGTCGATGACTACTGCTTCCTTAAATGCTAACTATGGTGATGATGATTAAATTAATGTTGCTGTCCCTGATGCCAATGTATATGACTGTGCAGACCAATCCTATAATCACAGACTCTACCGCACATCTGGCAGGTCCAGTTGGGGTTCAGTGGGAGGACTCCCATAGGATGATTTTGTCTTAGTTCCCTGCATTGCTGTCTTGCTAGGATTCCTTCATCTTCTAGTCAAGTTACCAACACAGCGCAATGAGTGCCATAGTGGTATGTTGGAAGCACTTACAGTACTTAATTCTTATTTTATGTTGTTCCCTCAGGGTTCCTCTTCGGAGTTCCTCCCTAGGGAATTTCTGTTAGATAATTATTACTTTTATTTTCCCAATTAACTAAGCAGTTTTTCTTCATTCGACTAAAGAGTGCCAACGAAGCAGAGCTGTTCTGTTCATTCCTGGGGAATCTGCTGTCACTTCCGTCCCTCAGAGGACGTCGTCATGGGCATCATCCCTTCTCTTAGAAGTACTCCCGTGACGGCATGGCCAGCACTTCAAATCATCTTAGAACGCTAAAGGAGGTTCGCCTCCAGGGGTTGGACAACTTCCCTTCTGAGGGAAGTTTCCTCCCCAGGTGTGAGGTTTCTCCCTTCAGAGGGAGAACTTCCCACATCTTAATAATTTCATCGCCTTCGACTGCTGTTGCTGCCCTTCGGCCAGACTTTTCTCCCCCCTTGCTGAGTTTCTCTTCCTTCAGGGGTGGAGCTTGGTCTTGGCAAGTCTCTTCTACGAAGTGTTCACCTCTCTCGTTCGCGAGAGAGGCCACTCATAAAGACTCCTCTTCGGAGGATCGCTACTGCTAAGGTCAGCTTGCTGATCCACCGGCCCTAAGGGGCGTCATCATGGGCGTCTTCTAGTCTCTTCTACGAAGCGTTCACCTCTCGTTTGCGAGAGAGGCCTCTCATAGAGACTCCTCTTCGGAAGATCGCTACTGCTAAGGTCAGCTTGCTGATCCACCGGCCCTAAGGGGCGTCATCACGGGTGTCTTCAAATCTCTTCTGCGAAGTCTTCACCTCTCTCGTTCGCGGGAGAGGCCTCTCATAGAGACACCTCTTCGGAGGATCAAGCAGACCTTCCAGCGCAGCCTGATCGTCCTGCCAGCTGACCTACCGATCTACCAGCGCAACCTTGTGCTGCAACGTAGTCCTTTGGATTTCGGTCCTGGACTCCAACACGGACCTTTTACGGTCCCCATCGGTGGATGCTCGCCCTTCCAAAGGGCACATCCCAGTTCCTGATCGTCCTGCCAGCTGACCTACCGATCTACCAGCGCAATCTTGCGCTGCAACGAAGTCCTTTGGACTTCGGTCCTGGACTCTAACGCAGACCTGCTTACGGTCCCCATTGGTGGATGCTCGCCATTTTTTAAAGGGCACATCCCAGTTCCTGATCGTTCTGAGAAGCGCGCGCTCGCCAATATTCTTACGCGCGCGAGTGCCGCTCTTGCGCGCGTGTCGACGATCTCCCGCGCGCGGGCGCCGATGATTTTCCAAGCGCGCAAGCGCCAATGCTCTTGCGCGCGTCCCAATACAGTAGTCTTTCACGCACGCGTCCCAATACAGTAGTCTTACACGCGCGTGTCCCAATACAGTAGTCGTACACGCGCGCGTCCCAATAATCTTACACGCGCGCGTGGCAACAGTTCCACTCGCACGGGCCGACTTTCTTCCCCGCGCGAGCGCCTAGGGTCTCCCACACGCGCACCAACAGTACAGTATTCGACTTTCTTCTGCGCGCGGGCGCCAATGGTATCTTGCACGTACGCCAACAGTCTACCGCGCACCAATGGCCTTACGCGCGGGCGCGCACTAACGGCCTTCGCGTATGCGCGCGCCAACAGCCTTCGCGTATGCGCGCTCCAATATTCTTGAGTGCGCGCGCCGACGGTCATCTACGTGCGGACGCCGATGGTCTTCCGCACGCACACGCCAACAGTCTCCACGTAGTACTCTCACGCACACGCCAATGCTCCCACTCTTGCGCAACCAGTCACATGCTACGGTGCATTCTAGGGAGAATGCACAAAACTACACAGTGCCTTACTGCGCGCCAGCGCTCTTTTTCACTTTCCTGCGCCCTCCTGCACAGTTACAGTCCCGGATCCATCCGCCAGCTCTTGCCAAAGAGTCAAGGCTCGCAGATCCAATGCACCAGCTCTTGCCTAAGAACCAGCGCTTGCCTGCTCTACAGGCAGAAATTAAGCACCAGCATCATCCTGTGTGCCATCGCTCCAGACTCACCTACACACTCGCGCAATTGTCAGTAAAAAGGAATAAAACTTTTTGGACAGGTCACCATTACCCCATTCCTCCCCGCAAGCACATAAACATTGCCACCAGGAAAAGAGGAATAAGGCTCCACAGAAGGATTCAAGATCCCGAAGATTCCATCCTACAAGGGAATCGAATCGGGGAATCCTTGGTGCCTGTCTCTTCTGAAGTTTCTTTTTTTTTTTTTTACCTTTACAGACAACTGGCAGCAAACAGGAAAGCATCAACAGAATGATCTCTAGATCACTGTTTGCTGATGGCTAGTTCACAGCTTACTGATCGCTAGGTCGCCGATCACCAGATCGCCAAGTGCTATCTCAATGCTGATCTTTGACCTGTAGTCCCTCCAATGGCTAACGATCTCTAATTGCTAGCATTTCCAATCATCGATTGCTAGTCAATAACCAGTCATCAGCTTGCTGATCACTAGATCACCGATGGGCAGCTCATCTTTCTTCGATCATTGAACTCAGCTCTGATCTCTGACCAGCCCATCTTCAGCTTGCTCATCTCTGACCAAACAGGGGGGACCATAATCAGCTTGCTGATCTCGAACTCACCATCGGCTCACATACCACCGATTCATTGGTCATTGGTTATTTGCCAGCAGTTCGTGACTCGAACTTACTAGTCAACCGCTTCCTGTAGTTCATAGATCAGAAGTTATACAACATACTTCTCCCTTCTGACCGTTTGCCATCATACTAAAGTGATCGGTAAACGTTCGACAACCCTCATCAACGGCTTGCCAACAGGGAACTACTTGCGAGCACTCTCCAACTGCAGAATAACCACGATACCCAACGGTTAAACATTGATTAACATTCACCAGATTAATTCTATTCTAAGGAATAGCATCAATCCCATCAGGGCGAGTGGTAAGGCTAAGTGTGGCCTTCCTTTTAAAGAAATTCTCTCTCAGAGAAGAATTCTTACACTGGGCATCGCTCCTGATCCTTTACGACACAAGTCAAGACTCCAGCGTCGACAGTCTTCCATGGAAAAGGATCACCAAGGAGATATCCCTTTGGGTCGATGTCCACACCATGTTGGAGTTTGATCAAGGCCTAAGACCTCAGGCCTTCATTTGCACACTGGACCTAAAGGTCACTTACTCCCAGGTCCAAACCATCCATCTAGGAAGGTTGGAATATTCAGTCTAGACAAACATGAAACACCAGTTCAAGGCACTGTGCTTCGGTCTTTCCACTACACCCATCCTGGTCTCACAGGATCGGCTTTTGTCTCCGCTCTCTCGGGACGACTGACTGACCTTAGCAGACTCAGTGGCAACCTTGCATTAACACTGGAACTTCTGAATTCTTTTTACCAAGATCCAGTGATCAGGGTAAACCTACGGAAATCTTCCCTACTTCCCTCCCAGGAGACTGGTGTATCTGGGAATAATTCTACACACCAATCTTCACAAAAACCTTCTCGGAACGAGAACGACTTCCATTCCAGGAGACTTGTGTCGGAAAAAGAAGAAAGGAGGGACCATAGTGCGGCACCACACGATCTCAGCCCTCTGGACAGAGCCCGAAGGTACCTTCACTTAAATCTCTTAAGAGATGAAGGCCAACTTTCCAGTCCTTCAACAGCCTCATCGGTTCCTAACAGACCACTCAGTGATGTGATGGACGACACACCACACACCACATAGAGACTCACATTAACAAGCAAGTAGGAACTGGCTTGTAGCCTCTTCCCATCTAATAGTATAAACACTAAGATGGGCCAAAGTCCGTTCGGTACCACTTTCAGCTCGCTTCATTCCAGACTGGAAGAATGTGCTCGCCGACAATCTGTGCACAGCATCTCAGATAAGGTATACCGAATGGACTTTGGATCGCCATGTAGCTAACAAAGTCCCGACTTTACGAGGTCCTCCAACTAGGGGGTCGGTTCGCAACGCTCCTTAACCCTTTTACCCCCAGGCTCTTTGGAAATTTCCAACCCTTAACCCCCAAGGGGTTATTTTTTTCCAAGCACATTTTGCAGTATATATTCTTTAAATTGCTCTAACAGCCTTAATTTTTGTCATAGAGAGGTCAGGTTGGTCTCATTCTCTTGGAAAATGCCTGAATTTTTTCAAAAAATTACCAAAAATATAAAAAAAAAAATTTTTATAGCATTTTTTTGCAAGGACGTACCGGTACGTCCATGGGGGTAAAGGAATGGGTTTTGTGAAACATACCAGTATGTCCTTTGGGGGTAAAAGGGTTAATCTCAGGCTACCGTTGCTCACCAGCCCTAGACCCCAAGGCTCTCTGGCAACAACGGTGGGTACAACAATGACGTTTATGTCTCGTCCCTGTTTTATCTGGAGAAGGGCACTCTACAAGGCTAGAACATCAGTCAACCTCTCAAGGACTCTCCTAGCTCCACTATGGCATTATACAGAACGGTCTCCAAACCTTTTGCAACTCCTGATAGAGCCTCCAAGATAACCCTCTCCACATAACAGACAACCCACTTCGACACCTACCACAAGCTGTAGCTTTGCTATGATTGTACGCCTGAAGACTACCACCTCTTTGCGAAAAGGTTGTCTAGATATCTGAGGAATTCCTCAGCATCAATCTACCAGGCAGTATCACGTCTTGTGTGGTTGGCGTCATGTGAAAGTGTCTCTCCACTCGATACCTCGATTCCAGCAATAGTGAAATCCTCGAGTATATGCAAGAGGAAAAGACCCCCTATTCAGTTTCGACAGGTAAAGATGATCACTCAACCTTGATCCTTCACCTTCAAACTGAAAGAAAGGGACACCCTCTCATCGATAGACTTTTCCTAACTCATACGGACTTACAACTTGCCTTTCCCCAGTCGGAATTGAGACGTCCCTCTCAGAACATGGTTCAAATCTCCGATCCCTAAAGGGACCTCCTTGTGTTTCACTTCACCAGGCAACAAATTTTCTCCTGATTCAAGAACACAGTGTTCCTACACACTGGACAGCAACCATACGAGTCAAGGGACTTCATGGTCTCTCTTTCAACATCGCCCATTATTAAGAAGGGCGAAAGACAATGTTCAGTTTCGTCCCTGAGTATGTCACCAGACACAGTCTCCAGAGGTGACGGATCCTACACAAGTCTCAACTAGGTAACGGACGATCCAGATCATCCGTTACTGTACCCAGGGTAAGGTATGAAACTTTACCTAAAGAAAACGGCAACAGCCTGCCCGGGTCCCTCCTCTTGTTAGCACTGGGAGAGACTAGAGGAGGATCACCGAAACATCATCTCGACATGACGACTCACAGTGTCAGGGGCATAACTATGCCCCTGGTCCTTCTTAGCAGATTACTCTGTGACGCAGGTTTTACAAGAAAGGATGTGAATGCTCCAGGTGACTTTCACAACCTTTCTCCTGCAAGACGTGACCCACAGGAACTCGATACAATCTCTATCGGTCCAGTGGTGGCTGCACAACAGCCGGTTGTATACCTCAAGCTCCTTATTGGACAAGTAGCAGAAGGTTGAGGGCACTGTTACCCGGTTTTAGTCTGCGTGAATGAAAAGATTTGACTGGCTCTTATACTTTTCGTCATCCTACCCTCTCGTGGGGAAAGCAGCATCCTGGGTTCTCTGCGTAGCTGACCTCAAACCACTGCAGGTAAACCATGCTTCCTTGTGTTCCTAGTATTAAGATTAATACTGTTACGTCCCCATACCCTAATGAGGTGGTATTGGGAAAGTCCTAGTCTATAAGTTTCCATCTAAAGAACTTCAGAACAACTTCCTAGGACGAGTCACACTTCATAACTTCACACACAGCTTGCGTAGGCCGCAGTCCTTGCGTAGCAAGGTTCTAGCGAGGTACAGGGACTCCTTATTTCTTGGGTGCTTACACACTCAAATAACGAGCCCCCGGGAAAAGCCAAAAAGCCAGACTAGCAGGGACGTCCACCCTTCCTAATGGGTGAGTCACCCCTATTAAATAGCGTGGTTTGTATGCCAGTTACGGAACAAATGACAAATTCGTAGATAAATTGTATTTTTCCTAACTATACAAACCTTAGCTGTTTAATCAGACTTGCCCGCCAGCCCTATCCCCCTTGAAGTCCTACCTCCAAGCAAAGTGAGCTCAAGTACAGGTGTGGGGGGTAGCAAGCTACCCTCCCCTACCCCCGCTAACTAGCGGTGTGGGTAGTAAACCCTCGTTAAATTTTAATGGCTCGTCATTTCAGCTACGCCGAAAATAATAACCCTATTAAATAGCTAAGGTTTGTATAGTTAGGAAAAATACAAATTATCTACGAATTTGTCATTTTTAATAAAAGCTTTATGGTCAGTCAAAGTGAAAGTAGCACTAAAAATAATTTGATCAAGTTTTGACCTATTTTTTGTCAAGTTTGACCACCTGTCGCATCAGGTGTTTATAACTTTTTGGCCAGCAGAATCCTTGACCCCTGTTATCATTGGAGAAACTCATCCAGGATAGTAGACATAAAATGGGGTCTCCAAAATGCCTTTTCTCAGTTTTAGTAGGAAGCACTGGGTTCTTAACAAGTTTTATAAGATGGATCTGTTTTTTTCTATTTCTCTTTTAAAGAATGAGACTAGATTTCAGCTCTGTAGTCATGTAGTGAACAATTGGCCATAAGTAAATAAAAGGATATTATTTGTAGAATAAAAAATATCTTGAATTGTGTCCTATAGCTTGTTACTATTTTCCAGGTTTATTCAGGAACCTTCTCAACCATGGGGCGAAAATCAAAACGTAAGAATAAGGACCGTCAGCAGAGGTTGGATAACATGTTTCCCCATGAAGACATGAATATGGATGATAACAGTGATGTAATAAAGAGGGGGGCCAAAGAACAATCCAAGTTAAGTAAAAAGGAACGAAAGAAGAAATTACGTCAGATGATGAACATGTGTGACAAACGTAACAAAAGTGATGGAAATTGGCTTGGTTGGCATAAGATTTCAATAAAAGGAGATAGTCCATTAGAAAAAGACTTTATCTTGTCAAGTATTTGTAACATTGTAGATGTGCAGTTCAATCCCTTAGGATTTTGTCGCATAGACAACAGTAGTATTTTTTACTTGCAAAATAATGAACCAGCAGCTTCAGCAATTGCTGGGCTTGACAAAAGATTGCAGGGTCCTGATGGCTGTCGGCTAAAGATTGTTTCTAATAAGTCTGAAGGGCCTGACTTGGTACTTAATTCTCACCAGTTACTGATATTACAGCAGTGCTTATCTCAGCGGTACAAAAGTGATGCCTCTCTGCTTGACCTTTCTGACTTACACAATGACACTTTGTTGAAGGAGAGAGACATCCTGACCCCTCTTCAAACACCAATGATCATGAAACAAGTATTGAAATTAATAAAGGAAAATATCCCAGACCTACGAGCTCTCAGTCTAAGTAACAATGGCCTTCGCAGGAGTCACATACAGTCTTTGCAAGTATTACAAAGTGGATGTTCACAGTTGGCAGCATTGAATTTGGAGCACAATAACATATCTGATTTGAAATTCTTAAACATGATAAAAGTGTTTCCTCTTACAGAATTGAATTTACAGTTCAACCCAATTGTTGAAACATTTAAAGACAGACCTTTGGCATATATCAAAGAAGTCAGATCTCGTCTGGGGAGCCTCAAGGTTTTGGACAGTATTGACATTGAAACTTATCTAGCTGAAAATGATAAACCTACACCATACAAAGTAAACATCAACTTCTCCAAAAATGAGAAAATTATGTGCAGCTCATCAAGCAGTAATAGTGAGTTTGAAGTCACCGATTCAACTGTGCGAGTATTTTTGGATCAGTATTACAGCCTTATAGACACTGCAGAACGTGTTAATTTGGTTGTGGCTTACACTCCTGATGCTGTGTTAGAGGTAAAATCAAATTTAGAACTCGTACACAATGGTGTGTTTCTTGGCCATGACAGAATTAGAGAAGCCTTGCTCATGATTCCTGCCACCCAACATCACCACAGTTCATTTTCTCTGCATGTTCAGCCATTGGGTCCCAAGACCACACGAGCTGAAATTACAGGCCATTGCCAGGTGGCTGGAGTGAGTACCTCTGTTGCATTTTTGAGAATTATGAACATAGTGCCCTACAATGTAGGATTTTGTTGTTCCCAGGACAAATGGGAATTGAAAATGACTGTGACGTAGTATTTTTAGAAAATCATTTGAACATTTATTACTTCATTCATTATCATATGAATCCATTCAGTACATGGTAGTTTTTAAGTTTGATAACAGTAAGGCAATTGTTTAGGATGTTGGTTTGACTTTTTTTTTTAAAAAGTATCATGTCTACCGATTTTCCAGAGACAGAATTGGATGCCTTTGAGAAAATCATCATAAACTTTAGACTACATTTGTATTTTTTCACTGGTAATTTTTATGCTATAATTGTAAACACTGACCTTTTCTCAGTGGTTGATCACTGCTGCTGTTTCGATTTTCTGTTTGATGTAGCAGCATTATTCCTGTATTTTGTCTTGGAAATTTAAACAAAGTGCGTGTAAAAATGGTCTGAAAATTCATGAATGTTTCATGCATTACCAACTTAATTGAATGCAATAACTTGAAGGTGGCCATTTAGTCACATCATAGGGTAACTATATATGAATATTGTATCAAGTTATTAAAGACAAATAATCCGTAATAGATATAGAAAAATAACGAAAAGAAGGCTTACAGCATTTAACTTGCCAGAAAATACTGTATCGTTCCAAAGCTCTTTTGTTTTACAGGGTTTTACATTTCTGTTATTATTTTGATGAATCAATTGTAAGTCACATAGCCAATATCTTTGAAGCCTGAGCTTCATGACCTTAGAATAAAATGTTTTCTCTCAACCTCCTATACCCTCCCAACCTTGAGTAAAATGTCTTCTCTCAACTCCTTATACACTCCCCAACCTTAAACTAAAATGTTGTCTCCCAACCAACTATACCCTCCCAGCTGGGAACCACCTATCGCTGGAATGTTGTGCAATATCATAGGATAAAAACTACTTTTGTAGTCCAGGACCTCATCTCACGTTGTATGAATTTGATGCTTCTATTGACCTAATCAATCATGGTATATTTTTGGTGTTAGTTTAGTACAGTGTATTTCAGTTTGAGTTTAATGATTCTTTTGGTTCAGGATTATTTAGGCAAGTTTCACACCTTTGACATGTTTTGTCTTCTATTTGGCATAATAGCAGATAGAGTATTAGCCTACATTTTTATGCTTTCCATGTACACCTTGTAAGGGAAGCTATCTCATGAAGATGTAATATTTAGTGTGTGATTCCTCCTGCTCTGATAAATTGATGACATTATTTATATAAAGGATTAAATAATTTAATAAAAGTAGGAGACCAATACTGTATGTTTGATGATAAAGGGGTCTGTACTTCCTTCTATTACCAAAGCTGGGCAGGGTTTCATTTCCTTCCTGGAGAGACAGTGTGTTTTGTTGTACTGCTGAGATCCTAGTTCTAATTTGGGTGGTAGGATAAAAGTCAAGTTCATGAAAATTCTTTTAGGCATCACTTTCTTATTGTGGTTGAATGCAGAGTAGATACAACAATGTTATCCCTATTACCCAAATCTCTACTTCCTATGTCAGGGATAGAGTGTGTGACGTAGTAGAGAAGATGAATCCTCCTCTCCTTCGTTTGTTCAGTTATGGGGTAGATTATGATAAAATTTCATCTTATCTAGTACAAGAACACTGTCATTTATAACCACAGATGCTTTCCAACCTCTTGTATTTTTGAGGAATACTCGAGAGCGTAACTTCCTTTCCGAACATATGTATATACCTCAAGAATTTATACTAAGGTGGAGAACTTTTACTATCGTCCTGTTGCTGCATCCATTCCTCTTACGGCTCTCACTCACCATATCCTGACTAATCAAACAGCCTGTATAGTTTGAATGAAATTTAAGTGACACTGATGTTAAGTTTTACAACTATTGCTACAGGGGAAATGATGTCTCCTGAAAGACAATTTGTTTTTGCTTTTTTAAAATGAATTTGAATATTTAGTATATGGTGAAACTGCTTTCAACCATTTTCAATGTATTCTGGTTAATTAATCTTTCAATTAAGGTTAGTGTGAAATCTGAATTCTCTGCTGTAGTAAAAGTTTATAATTAATATGTTGCGTAGGGTACATCAGAAATGAATGCAATTAGATAATAGATTAAGATTTACATTCTTTTTGTTTAGTCTAATGTGTTGTTTGTTTGATTTCTTGGGCCTTGGATTTTATACCCAAGTCTGTTCTATATAGGGGCATGGCTTAACTAGTAATAATAATAATAAGGCAAACAAGAGAATAGATCGAATATTGTATTTTTGCTTAATTTTCATGTTGGATGAATAAGAAATTCTTTGTAATTTTGTTCTTTTGACAGACATGGACGTTGAATCCGATATTTTAATCCTATTATATTGGCTTTTTAAAATTAATACCCTTGTGTCTCTGTAATCAAAAGTGTAAGGATACATATTTCATCTTGGGAGTCAACAGAAAGCTTCTCTTAGCCTTATCCATAAATTACGTTATTATTAATTATATTCAGTGGGTTCATTAGCATATCCTGTATCCATACCTTTCTCGTGGTTTCTCTCTATATCCTAACCCTGTCCAAATATTGTAATCGAAGGTAATGCAGTAGATTTAAAGTTACATTGGTTTATCTGTATTTTTTTTAGGTACAAGAATAGTCAAATCTTTTTGTATAAATTATTTTATTTTGTTAATTTCCCTTCCTTTGTCCTCGAGTAAGGAGTCTGGGTTGTGGTTCAAGGTTCTTCGGAACCTGTTTTGGTATCCTGGATTCCATGTGAAACTCATAACAATCTTGTGGGTAACTGTAGTAGAAGCAAAAGCCCACATTTTCTTGTGCCTTGACATCCAGTTCTTAACCTAGGGCTAATGATCAGCCTTTGTGTCTTGATTTATTAACCCTTAATCCCCAGGGGTTATTTTTTTTCAAGCACATTTTGCAGTATATTTTTATCAAATTGCTCTAACAGGCTTAATTTTCGTCATAGAGAGGTCAGGTTGGTCTCATTCTCTTGTAAAATGCCTGAAGTTTCTATAATAATTATCAAAAATATGCAAACAAAAATTTAAACAGCCGTTTTTTGCAAGAACATACCGGTACGTCCATGGGGGTAAAGGGATGAGTTTTGTGAAACGTACCAGTACGTCCTTTGGGGGTAAAAGGGTTAATAATCTACCATGTTGTTTTTCGCTCATGTTAAAGACACCGTTTTGAGCACACATTCTTATCCTTTTTTTAGTGGTCCATGCTCCCACTGCCTTTGAATCCCAACACCAAAGACTGATGTTATTTGCCATTTACCTTAAACATAGTATCATTGTTTTTAGAAATATTGGTCATTTCAATACTAAATCTTTTTTTATTGAAATAAAGACACATCAAAGGTACAGTAACAGTCTGCTTTGAAACCAAGGTTTTCCCATATACCAAATGTTTCTTCAAGAGAGATTTTGTTGATCCTTTTCAGAACCACATTTTAATAATAGGTACTTTATTAGTTAACTGATAATTGTAAATATCTGGCATGACAAGTGAGAGCTATGTAATGCGAGGTAGATTTCATTGGTATTTTTTACTAGAGCTTAATTTTTCTTTTTAGATAAAGTGGTGTACAATGTATTGAGTTAGCTCATTTCCTGTGACTTACATTTAAAGTAGGTTTCAAGAAAAATGTTTATGAATTTTCTCTCTGCATGAAAAGGTTTTTTTTTTCGTATCTTTTCACCAGATTTTGCTTAGTTCCATTTCTTTTGACTTCCACCTTTAGATTTACCTAAAATTTTTATCCTTAACTACAGTAACTGTAAATTGCTAGTGCACTTTGCTTCTTGAAATACGAACTAAAATCATTGAATTAGGTAGATTCATAACATGCTAGCATAATTAATTGCTTTCGTTACAATCTAATCTCAGAATTTATAAAATCACTGAAGGACGGCTGAATTTAACTCAGTTTTTATATTAATAATGCAAGTCCAGTCATTAGGCAGTTGGATCTTTATTATATTTGTTTTTTATTTGATCAATCTGTGGTAGAATTTCTGTGTTGAATTTAACCCCTTTACCCCCAGGCTATTTGGAAATTTCCAACCATTAACCCCCATGGGGTTATTTTTTTTCAAGCACATTTTGCAGTATATCTTTTTTAAATTGCTCTAACAGCCTTAATTTTTGACATAGAGAGGTCAGGTTGGTCTCATTCTCTTGGAAAATGCCTGAAGTTTTTCAAAAAGTTATCAAAAATATGCAAAAAAAAATTTAAATAGCATTTTTATGCAAGGACGTACCGGTACGTCCATGGGGGTAAAGGGATGAGTTTTGTGAAACGTACCAGTACGTCCTTTGGGGGTAAAAGGGTTAAGAATGGTCTGTAATTAGGTTTATTTTTTTTTTGTATTTACAGTATGGAAGGTGCACAAGTGTGGTCTTATTTTTCTATCTTAAAGTTGAGAAGCTCACGGTTTGTAGGTATTAGTAGTGTGACCTACACTAATACATTCTATTAAAACTGGTTTTGCCTAAATTATGGTAAATCTCATTGGTTTTTAACATTTATGATCAGGAATACAATTTTTAGCAGTTCAATATGAGGGATACCCAAGAAAAGTAATGTATTTGTATAAAAGTCAAAATAGCATTGTAGGAAACCCAATATGAATTAGAAGTGACGTGTAAAGTATAATTATGATTAAAGCTTTTCATATTGATTTTGTAAATCAGACCCCATTGGCTAAAGCATTATGACTAATTATTTGATTTTTAATTCACTTTTAAATCCCCAATTTTGCAATGCTTGAACCATTAATGTCAAGCATTTCATCTTTCATGGAAGGAAAATGAACTGTTCAATGTTCAGCTTAGGAGAGCTAGTGTATTTTTCAAATGCTAAGACATATAATGGTTATTTAAGTATGTTAATATAAATTTTTTAGTTCTTGGTTATTACTGTACTAAATTTGATGAGTCCTAATGATATTGAAAGAGTGCAAGAGAAGATTAAAAGATTGATGTATTAAAAAGGGAGCCCTCAAACTACTTCTAGTTTGAACCAAAGGATGAATATAGATATCTTTATCTTCATACATCAGTAAATTTAGGGATGTACTCAAATTCCAAAATCTTCACAAATTTATTTGTGTTGTAAGTTCTACATAACCTTGTATTAAAAAATAGTTTTTTTTTTTTTCATTAAAAGATGCCTCATTTATTAAATTAATACAAAACTGCTTTACTGTACTGAAATTTGTGCTCATTATTATTGGATTGTATAATAGGTTTGAGGGGCACAAAACTATGTAGTTTTATATACAAGTATAAATAATATTACATAAATAACCTTTGGTAGAAATTGTCCAAGAAAAATGTGCTATACAATTATTACAATGTACAGAAAGGGGAAAATAAAAGATGACTATTTAAAATAACTGAAATGTTTTTATTACCTTCATATCATAACTGATATACATCATCAATGCTTCCTGTTTAATCGTCTGACCATAAAATGGCAAAATTGTAAAAGGTAATTTTCAAATTCCATTTTTCTAGTCTGCATGAGCTTTTCTTCTGATCTCTTAAGTTGCAATAATGCCTTTATGTTAATTAGTTTTGTGCAATTGGAATAACCTTTTCATCAGTGCCAGCGATAGCAGGCAGTGGGGCTTCAACAGTCAACACACCATCTTTGGAGAGAGAGGACTTGATTAATTCTGGGTTTGTACCTTTAGGAAGCAGGAACTCTCGGTTGTATTCCCTATACACAGACCGACTATCGGACTTCTCCTCATGTTTTGCATGAACCTGTGTGAAGAAAAAGAGATTAGATATTGTATTCATTTCCACTGATGCCAGGAACAAAGGCCATTCAACGCAATAAAGAAAAATAAAGATGTTACAGTAGGCGCCAAAACTGAAGTAACAAATTGTAAAATTTATTGTATGTACTTCTTTAGAAATTTTCGTTGGGTTGTCTGTTAGTACATTTTATTAAAATTATTGTTATCTTCATTTGATAATAAGTATCAGTGATCTGTCATGTATACATTAATAATTGTTTACAAATGCCAAAAATACAAAATAAAGTGCGGAGGACGTAGGGCGGTTACCGACCTAAGACCTCGTCTCCATAGTCCTTAGGCCACATGAGAAGCAGCTCTAACTGCTTTCCTCTGTTTGTTATTTGCTGACCCAAGCACACGTGTACTGAATCTGTTTCCATGACAAAAGCTACACCAGGGAGAGAAGGATGCAGGGTGAGGACCAGTCTGGTACAGTTGCAGCACCTGCCACTGCAACCCCGAGGCGAGACAAGCTCTCAGACGACCCCAGCAATGATGGGGAATAAGAACATCTGGGAAGCCCAGATTACCCCCAGACGAATAAGAGTTACGTTTGAGTCCGAGTAGTGAGTGCGCATCCCTCGATAGGCCCACCTGCCATGGTAAGCCTACTTCAACCATGGCGAGCGTCGATACGCCACAAGACGTCTAATAACTGTTGTTTTTAGTTGTAACAAACAATCATATAACTGTGTCCGTGTGTTTGTAGTTACAAGAAATAATTGTAAATTACCATTATGATTGTTCCAATAGGTTGAAAGTCAGTGAGAAACTTTTATCTCTGCTGTTATGCAATTCCCAAATTTTAGTTATACTTTACTCGCTTTGAAGAAGACTGATGCTCATGTTCCTTAGAAGATTAACTTAGACAATAAATCTTCTTACAATGTAAAAATTGTCTAATTCACCGTCTCTCATCATTTACTATTTAATGGCCCACGCCCATGTGACAAAATTGGTGGCCTTACAGTGGGATAAAGAGGATTAAAGACGCGTGATAACGAGCAAAAGACTGAGTGCCACAGCTACTAACCATTAACTTTAGACGTGAATAAAAAAGGAAAAAGAATGACACGAGAAGCAAGAAAGACATCTCAGGAGAAGAGGAAAGGAAAAACTCGTAAAGAAAGGCAGTTAAAAAACATAACAAGGCAGTTGAAAAACATAACAAAAGATGATAAATGACGAATGGATGTCCTTGAAAAAATTATGGATGTCCTTAAAAAAATTACTGTAAGAAGAAAATCCTGACGATATCGAGAACAGAAGCAGCCAGGAGGGGTGGCGTGAACCAGTCACCCACGGAGGACCTGCAGGGAAAAGACCTTAGCGCCCTTCTGCCGAAACAAATGGTGCCCAAGAGGAAACTGTATTTTAACACACTCGTCCCCGAGAGGATGAAACGACAATGTTCCAGTTGGAAAAGAAGACTGTACGCCCAAAATTGCTGGTTTGTTCAGTTTCCCGTCGCAAGACCAAGATCCTTGAAACTCGCCATCCGAAATTGCAGGCCAGGACACTTCTATGGGCCCTATCAACAGAAGTTGGGGTGCTTCTAATTGCCATAACTATGGAGGATTTCGTCATCGAATCATCAGCAGTGGGCATGGCATGCTCACAAAGACCAAGGACAACCCCGAAAATTAGATGAGGTCCCAGACAGCAACTGTAGGACGAGGGACCCAAGACGACCCACAGCAATCAACCCACATATAAGTTAAGTAATGTGGTACAAAATCTATAGTTGTTCCAACACAGAATGCTTACCTCGAACTACTTTCTTAGGGAGTATCTGGGATCTCCTCCCAACCGACCAGTTTTGTGTAGTTTACCCTAGTCCCGTTCTCTATGAGGGGTAACCTCAGGTGGAGTGGAACATGCCCTGAGGCTATCCCCAGGTCAGAGAGCATGCTTGCTCAGGTCTCGATCTCAAATAAGTTCTCTGATCGCGTCGTGATAACATCTTGACGCTCTCTCCTTACCCAGTGCGACCCTTTGTGTCCCCGACCCCCTTTTGTGTCTTTCGCGGTCCCCACGTGGACCCATTATTATTATTATTATTATTACTATCCAAGCTACAACCCTAATTGGAAAAGCAAGATGCTATAAGCCCAGGGGCTCCTGTAAGGAAATATAGCCCAGTGAGGAAATGAAATAAGGAAATAAATAACTGAAGAGAACAAATTAACAATAAATCATCCTTCCTACCCTTATCCTCTGTGTTCGTCGTGTAGGAGCAGCTTATGTTCTCCTACAGCCACGTGTCCGGAGTGCGAGTCCTGGAACGTGGTGCAGTGGGTGCGCTTCGGCACCAAGAAGAAGAATGCGTCCAAGAGGTCTCATAGGAAGACGAGCCTCTCCTCGCCGCTTACTTCTCCTGATGCCTCGTCGAATGGAGCTTCTTTATACAGCCATCTTCCCCTACCCAGAGTAGGGGACGGGGTAAGTCAGTTGTGGGGAAGTGCCCATTGCTCTTCCCCAGGAGTCGGAGTGGGTGCGGTATAACACCAAGAAGAAGTAGGCGACGAAGAGGTCGCCTAAGAAGACTAGCGCCCCTTCCTCCCTTGCTTCGCCGGGCGTCTCGTCTGACAGAGCTTCCCTACCACCCTCCCCTACCCAGAGTAGAGGACGAGGTAAGTCCGTTGTGGGGAAGAGGCCCACGGCCCTTCCCCAAGAGTCTGATCTTCAGGATAGTGGGGTTGTGGCGTCATTCCAGACGAGTGAGGGGCTTGAGAGAGGGGCGGGAGTGTGTTGGGAGACGGAGTCCTGGTGCAAGCAGGCCACGTCTCCTCTGATGACCCCATGTGGGGGAAAAATGTTCCTAATTCTTCTCCAGCCTCTTTGGCATGTTTTTCAGTCACTTCTGCAGCCGAGGACGTCACCGAGAAGGAGCCTCCCAAGACGGGGCGCTGAGAAAGCTCAGCAGCGGCACCCGACGGAGGGACTCATCATGGCAGGTTCCAGTCGACAGGCGTAAGTCCGCGAAGGTCCGGCTCCATCCGCCCAGCGGACAGAGTCGCCCCTTCGGTCTGGCAGCCGAGTCCTGACCTCCTGAGGCCACCTAGCTCGTCACGAGCGCAGCCCTCAGTTTTCCTCGACGGGCAGGCCCGCAGATACGAGAACCTCCGGAAGAGTCGTTGGACCCACGACGGAGGCCCCCGTTCCGACGGTGGTGCCCGTCCTTCGACGTGAACCCCGGCAACCCTACAGCAGGCTCTGGCAGACCGGCGTAAGTCCGCGAGGGTTCCGACTCCTTCCGCCCAGCGGAGAGTCGCCCCTTTGGTCTGGCAGCTGTGTCCCAGCCTCCAGGACTTCGACAGCCAGGTCTCGGTCAACAGGCATAAGACCTCGAAGGTTCCGACTTCTCCCGCCCAGCGGAGAGTCGCCCCTTCGGACTGGCAGCCTTGTCCTGGCCTCCGGTTCTTCGATGGCCCGCCCTGAACGAAGGAACCAACCAGCCAGCACGGGGAAGCCCCTGGCTCCATGGGTCTCCGCAGGAGCTCCATCCTTCCAGCGGAGGTAGCCGCTGGCTCGAACCGGCAGCATGGCATCCATACCCGGTACCACGACAGCTCCATTCAGGCTTCGTGGTCAACCGCTGGTATACCAGGGTACTCACACCCCATGGATTCCCCGGGAGGGGGTAGACCCATGACGGCTACCTCCGTCCCAGTGGCTTCATCCGTGGTGGAGAAAGCCGCTCCATCGTCCCGGCCAGCCCCATCCAAGCTTTGGAGGTGGCCGCTGACACACCCATGACGGCTACCTCCGTCCCGGCGGCTCCATCCGTGATGGAGCCAGCCGTGCCATCGTCCCGGCCAGCCCCATCCAAGTATTGGAGGCGGCCGCTGACATGACAGGGTACTTAACCCCACGGTTTTCCCCGGGAGGGGGTAGACCCATGACGGCTACCTCCGTTCCAGTGGCTTCATCCGTGATGGAGATAGCCGCTCCATTGTCCCGGCCAGCCCCATCCAAGCATTGGAGGTGGCCGCTGACACACCCATGACGGCTACCTCCGTTCCGGCGGCTCCATCCGTGATGAAGGCAAAGTGGTTTTCCCCCTAGCGGGTCGAACGGGGCTATTGCCTCTCCAGTGCCTGCCTCAGTGGCCGCTGGAGAGAGACCCCCGCACGTTTGCCCAGTGCCTCTTTGGCTCCGTCTGCCCGTCGGATGTAAAAGTTGGCACACGTAATCTTTCCCTTGCCTTGCCCCCCGTAGGGGAGCTTCGACTCCTCAGTTAACCTTCAGACCCTCCTACTCGGGCTCCAGGAGAGGGCGTTCAGGCCGCAGCTCTCGAAGGAGTTAGGAGGGGAGGCCCCCTACTCCTGCTGGCTCCTCAGGTGGGGGGATGCCTCAAACGATATTGGCAAGCATGGCGGGACCACGGAGCAAATCCGTGGACCGTACCAGTACTAAAGGAGGGGTACAAGCTGCCCTTCCTAGCGGACCCCCACCTCGGATCAACAGGCGGAGTGGTTAGCACCCAACGACCCCTGGAGAGTAGCAGTATTGCAGGAAGAAGGCTCGGCAATGCAGGCGAAAGGGGCAGTAGAACCAGTCGAGAAACAGAGTCCAGGATTCTACAACAGGCTCTTCCTGGTGGAGAAGGCAACAGGGTTCTGGAAACCTTTCAGCCCTCAACAATTCGTGTGCAACACCGACTTCAAGATGGACACTCCGAAGACGGTCCTAGCGACCTTGAAAGAGGAGGACTTCATGAGGTCCATAGGCCTCAAAGACGTCTACTTCCAGGTCCCTGATCATCCCTCCAACAGGATGTTCCTAAGGGTAAAATGGAGTACCAAAACGTGGCAGTTCAAAACCCTATGCTTCGGACTGTCGACAGTCCTCAGGGCTTCACGAAGGTCTTCGCAACAGTTTCAGGCTGGGCGCACGAACAGGACGTCCGCCAGATTCGGTACCTAGATGACTGGTTGTTGCTTTCAGTCTCAGAGGAGTACTGAGGGAGCAAGACGAGAAGCTCCTGCAGTTCTACAACGTCATGAGTATCATCATCAACCTGGAGAAGTCCCGGCTGATTTCCTCAACCAGGGTGACCTACCTAGGGTTGGTTCTAGTCTCCCGGATGGCGAGGGCCTTCCCCTCCGAGGAGAAACTGGACACCCTGAAACAGATACTCTGGCTCTTCCTGTAGGGCCAGCCCAGGAGAGCCAAGGTCTGGCAAAGACTGATAGGATTTCCCGCACTAGATAGTCCTGGTGTCCCCGGAGACGAAGGAAGTCCTGAGGTGGTAGCAATCGGAACGAATACCCTCAAGGGAATGCCCTTATCTGTCGACCCTCCGGGGATACTCCTGTTCACGGACGTATCCAAGGTGAGATGGGGTGCCCTTCTTCTCGACAAAATGGAAAAAGGTAAATGGGAAGTCAAGGAGACGAACCTGCACATATACGTGCTGGAGATGAGGACCGTACAAAGAGCGGGCCTAGAGATCGTCCATCTACCCCGGGGAAGCTCCGTGGATCCGGGGTGCGACAACGCCATGGTGGTGGCCTACGTGAAAGAGCAAGGAGGACTGAAGTCGAAGGAACGGTGCAGTCTCACGATGGAGTTCCTAGAATGGGCTGAAGTGGAACAAATTTAATTTTTCAGCCAGGTTCTCTCCGGGGAAGAGGAACGTCCTGGCCGACGGCCTCAACTGGAAGGGTCGAGTGGTAGGGCCCGAGTGGTCCCTACACCCAGAAGTGGTCAAAACCCTCTCCCTGAAGTGGGGCTCGCCAGTGTTAGACCTCTTCGCCACGAGACTAAACGCACAGCTCCCCGTGTTTTGTTTTCCTGTGCCAGATCCAGCAGCAGCGGTCGAGGACGCCTCCCAATGAGACGGACGGCCAACCTGTGGGTGACTTTGGTAGCGCCCTGGTGGCCAGAGAGAGAGTGGTTCGCGGATCTAAAGGAACTGGCATGCCTTACACCTGGGACACTTCCAGACAGACCAGACCTTCTCCGGCAGCCTCACTTCCAGAGGTTCCACGAAAACCCTTGGTCCCTCCTTCACGCGTGGAGGTTATCGAGCGTCTCCTGAAAAAGGAAGGATTTCCGTCGAGGACAGCATCAAGGATGTCAGGGTACCTGAGGCGTTCGTCAGTCGAGATGTACCAGGCGTAGTGGGCTACCTTTTCTAAAGGGTGCTCCTCGAAGAACATCAGGCCGTTAGGGGCCTCCATTCACGAGATAGACTTCCTGGTCTATCTCAGGGACGAAGTGGGCATGTCCATCCCAAGTCTTCCTCCTGAAGGACATAGACCTGGGTGCCTCCAGGTAGATCTCGACGCTCTTCAAGAGCTTCGAGCAGTCGTTTTTCCCCCAAGACGTTAGAGTGCCCCAGGGGGATGTGGCTAGGGTACTTGAAGTTGCTTTTGGAACCTCCCTTCGGGCCTTTAAAAGATATTCTAGACAAGAAGCTCACCCTCAAGGCAGTCTTTCGTTTAGATCTGGCATCAGCAAAGAGTAGGTGAGATTCTTGGCCTGTCGTACGAGATCTCACACTCGAAGGGCTGGCGAGATACTACTTTCAGATTCTTACCCTCCTTCGTAGCCAAGACTCAGAATCCAGTTGTTTGGGACCCCAAAATGGAATTGTTCCCAGTGCCAGCTATCCCTCGCTCGGACAACCCGAGGGACTTGCAGTATGGCAGTATTTAAAAAGGACAGCTAGACTTCATCCCGAGATCAAGAGTCTGTTCATTTTCCTCGGGACTGTGAAGGAGCCAGTCTCCAAGAACACTTTCTTCTTCTGGATAAGGCAAGTGATCGTCAGGCCCTACAGTAGTGCAGGGGTCCCCTTTCCAGGAAAGCCCAGACCCCACAGCAGGAGGAGTCTAAATGCTTCTTTGGTGTTTGAGAAGAACATGGCAGTGGGCCAAAGTCTGAGGGCAGGTACTTGGTCTAACCAGTCGACCTTTACGGCTCACTGCTTGAAGGACTACTCGAAAAAGTCCCTGGGCGGGTTCTCGCTCGGTCCCGTCATTTCCGCGCTCCAAATGGTTTAAGGGTGTAGCCCCAGTGGTAACTGCGGGTAGCGAGTCCAAGGGACACAGGTCCCTTCCTGAGCCCCCTTGTTCTTCCTTCCCCTATTCCCTTACCGGAAATGACTTGGGTAGCCCCCTGAAACTGCCATGGGATACACTATCATTGGAAGGACATGTCTCCTAGGATTCTTGCAGAAATGAGTTACTTAGACACTAAGATGGTTTTTTGCGTAGTTTTCCCTTTTTTCTCGTGTTTTCTTTGAGGTCAGCAGAACCTAGTCTCCTACTTAGGTTCCTCTTCTATTCTCGTCACGGTCTCTAGGTCCTGAAGGACACTCCCACCTCCTAAGGTATAAGTCTCCTAAGAAAGTAGTTCGAGGTAAGTATTCTGTGTTGGAACAAATCACAAATTTTAAGTAATTTGTATTTTTGGGCTCAAGCCATGTCGTCCTAATGGAAGTTCCTAAAGGGTAGCTTCCTTGGGTATATATAACTACGGTGATATTCCCAGAGAATTTACCTTAAGGTACCCAGAATTCTAACTCCTGGAGCGAATATCCCTAATAAAAGAACCAGGGATATCGCGAAATATCAGAGGACGTATTCTTGACACGCCACATAGCAATCGGCACCCCGAACAGAGTTAACACTTCGAAGGGGTCAATTGGCAAGAAAACGAAAACGAGAAAGAAAGGAGAGCCGCTCGCAAGGTATCTCTCCTCTCCCATTTCGTAAGCGTGCATTGCGCCGCTCACGGCGCCATCTGTATTTCTTTTTGCGTAGCTCAACAACTCGGTGTTTTTTCCCTGTGTTTCTCGCAATTCTTGGATTATTTCAACTTATAATGCTTTCTCCAACTTCTTCTGCTTCTGATAAGTTGAGTATTATTTCTTTTATGTATAAATGTAAGCTCTTGGTAATTTTAAAAGTGATATGATAGTGATATCGTTGTTACAAGAGCTGTTGCCTACCGGAGGCGTCCTGGATGCTGTCGCTCGCTAGGTATGAGTTATTTAGTTAGCCAGAGCGACGTTCCCGGCTGTTTGGCTTTAATAATTTTAGCTGTTTAGCGTTACATAGGATTTCTTTATATGATGCTTTTAGTATTTTTGTTTTGGCGAAGGATTTGCCAATTCTGGCCTACGCTAGACCTTGTAGCCTAGTCGTTTGGCCCTAGTACTTTCCTGCATGATATTCAGATTTCCGAGTGTTTTAAAATTTTATTGAAGCTTTAGGCAGTTTTATACATTTAAGATTATGTTGATTTCTTCCAAGATAGTATACGAGTGAGTTTCGGTGATTTAGGTAATCGATTCTCTTTGCGCCTAGGCTAGTTGTCTATGGGGCCTTAGTATACTTTCTCACACTCCCCGGTTGCTCTCTTCTCTTCGGAGAAGGTGTGCAATCCCTTTCCCTCTGTTTAAGCCTTGGGCTTAACCCTAATGTTTTATCTGAATTGACTTTAGATTCAACTATATTAGGGTGTTTCTGTTCCTTCCTGTTTCCAGTAAGTCTGGCTTCAGGGAGGGGGCAGGACATCAGAGTTCTTAGTCTGAGTCTGTTTTTGTCTAGCTTGTGGTTGAGATTCCCTCGCTAGACTGACAACAGACATAGGAGGCTTAGCCTCCTTAGTTCACTTTCGAAGGTTTCTGTACGAGATGATTCCTTCTTCTTGTGATCTAGCAGACTAGTCCTGTGTTGTTGTTCTCAGTGTGGAGGATAAGATCCTCTTTTCTGTGAATAACAACGCCTTCCTTGCTTTGGTTCCGAGGGAGTTGGCAAGTATTGCTGGCCTCCCTCCTCGGATCTCCCCTAGGCTAAGATGAGTTTTCTTGGCTGCGGGTGATTCATTATTAGAGCAAGGTTGGCAGGACCCTCTTCCCCCTTTCCTCCTCTTTCCTTTGTGATGGCCTAGCCATTGCATTCCTGTCCGTCATTCTACATCTGTACCTAGCATAGGTTAGGATGTGGGGTTGACTCAGTCCCTTGCTGGCCGGCAAGGGTCTTCTGCTTTGAGTGCTGCCCAGACCTCCCTTGGTCTCTCATCCATGTTTGTCTGTAGAGCCAGATGGCATTGGTCAGGAAGCCTGAAGTTATATTCTCCCCTTCCTTATGTGCACTCTTTCGGGTTGCCGGGTTATGAGGTAGTACAGTCTCTTATCCCGGCATCCATTCTGTTTTTCTTCTAGTGTTGTACCCTAGCCCGGCTGCCGGCCTGAGTGGCCGGCAGCCGGAGTTCTCTGGTTCTTTTGCTGCTGGCCGGCATTGGTTGTATACCTTTGCCGGCCGGCTATATATCACACCTTTGTCTGCTGGCCGCTACGATTGGTGGCCGGCAGCCGGGTGCTATCTTGTGTAGGTGCTGGCCGGCAGTCATTGCCGGCCGGCACATGCATTTGAACCAGCGTTCTTCCACCTTATAGTTCTTAAGTAGTATACTTTGGAACTAGTTAAGGTGTGTGCCGGCCGGCAATACTTTAGCCAGTATTTTTCAGTATAGTATATACTGTAGGGAGAAAACTATAGTATAGTATTTGTTACAACACTAAGTTTTTCTAACACTTTTGTGTTGTCTCGCACAGCCCTTTGGTGTAACCTTACAGATAAAGAAAGTGAGTTCTTTCTTGTCTACTATCCAGCATTTTAAAATCACTTTTGGGTGTGAGCTACACCTGTTTCCTCTGGAAATTATTCATTGGTTGCTCTAGAATAGATTAACCATACGATTTTATTATCTGGAAGGTTGCAGCAATTGACTGTGCGGGAAATACAAGTGTGTGTCTTTCCTTTCTAGTTTAGTTGTGCTAAGCTATGTATATCCAGTGATACGTAGTTCACTTGATACTCATGGAATTTTCTTCTCTTTACAGGAGGACCATCCGAAGTGTGGAAGCGTTTTCTGCAACGTCCGCAGCAAGAACTTCTGCGGACATGATTTGTGTAGGAGGCACGCAGCATGCGCAGTCTCCAAAGGTGATCTCCGGTATTGGGACCCGCAGGTATGTACCGTGTGCACAAACCTGATTACTGAGGCTTTTGATTCCCCTAAGACGGCGGAGTCAAGGGACGCAGCAAGGGAGAAGCTTCGTACCTGGGTAAGGGGCTTTCAGAAGAACACTTCTGGGCCCTATCTTCCAAGTGAGAAGATGAGGGCTTACCTTTTCCCCAGGGCATCAGCTGATGCAGTGATTCCCCAGCCTCAAGTGGAGATACCAGTGGTTCAGATCCCTGTGGATTCTGAAGTCGCGGACACCCTGCAGGACATCCAATTGGACGATAGGATGTCGGAGGTGTCCGAGCGTCTGGAAGATGACCCCCTGGCAGAAGACCAGGATGAAGATCAGGCTCCAGACAATGAAGAGGAAGAGGTCGACGAGGTGTCGGCTACTCCGGTTCAGGCCCCTGAACCTATTCCCTCAACATCGTCCTCTCTCCCAGATGAGCTTGGAAAGACCCTTTCCTCCATCGTTGGAATGATCCAACAGATGCAGAGGGAGAATAATGAGAAGGCGGCTGCAATGGAGCTGGAGATGCGGAGACTTGCAGCATCACGTGGGCCCCAGAAGCTCAGCGTGAAAGACCTTCCCTTGTGCTCAGATGTTAACCCTTGGAAGTATGCTGAGCACATGCCTATGACGACGGGAAAAATCGTCATTTTGAAGAAGTTGGGCTCAGTCCCCCTTGAGGAGGTGGAATTCTGGCCCAGCAAGGAGTCGTATCTCGACTGTTATGTCCGTCTAAGGAAGGAACCAGCCTCAAAGGAAGAAACAGAGCCGAAGGAGGTCATAGTTTTGGACCACGCTAAGGCTCAAGCTTTATTGTCAAGCTCGATGAAAGAGAGGGGCTTCTCAAACTCGAAGGTACCTGCTTTGAGTAAGAAGCACCCTTCCTTTGTGTCCTCCCCTTCTAGAGCCTTCCCCTTTATGCAGAAAGGGTTTACGGCTGTGCTGAAAGCAGTCGAGGCAGGTAAGCCATGCCCCTCCTTGGAGGAGTGTAAACCTCCGTCTTTGGCCCTACCCATGGACCACAAGGACTGGAAGGACGTCCATCTTACCTTCTCAGTCGGGAAGTTGGAGGCTGATATTGCCGGACGTCAGTTCGGTGAGAACCTCCCCAAGCTGTCTGACTTTCTTTTGTGAAGGGAGCTTGAGACAAAAGAAAGACTTGCTGCCTCAATGTCTCATCAAACAACTCTGGAGACAATGGCAAGTGACCTCAAGGTCCATGAGATGTTCATGGTAGTGGCTAAGACACACCTAGTCACAGTGACGAAGGACCTTTATAGCTTCGTCAAAGCTAGGAGGGCTTGTAGGGAGTTCGTGTTTGCCTCGGCTGCGGTGAGGCACGAGCCAAGGAAGCTAATCTCCTCCAACATTTGGGGCAAAGACCTCTTCCCTAGTGAAGCGGTCAAGGAGGTTGTAGATAAGGCCACCACGGAGAATAGAAACCTTCTCCAGAAGTGGGGCCTATCCCTCAAGAGAAAGTCTTCCCCGGATGAGGGTCCCCAACCAAAGAGGAAGACTAAGAAGACTAGGCTACCCTCTCGGCCAGCTAAGCCATTCAGACAGCAGCAGCAACAGCAATTTCCTATGCCTACAGTGCCCCAGATGGTGGCACAAACCCCGACCACGTACCAGTGGGTACCCCAAGCCGTGTCGACGCAGTCTCCGGCATTTAACCCAGCGTTCGAAGGGCAGTCAACTACCTTTCGAGCGAAGCCTAGAGGAGCAGCCAGAGGTTCGTCTAGACGCCCCTCAAGGGGGAGGGGATTCAGGGGTGGTCGCAGTCAAGGAGGCAAGGCCTCAGGGCAACAGCAGTCAAAGTGAGATGATACCGGTAGGAGGGAGACTTCAGAATTTTCGGGATCGGTGGAACTTCGATCCCTGGGCCCACAGCCTACTCAAGAATGGACTGGGTTGGAGCTAGTACAGCACTCCAACTCCGTGCCCTCGATTTTTCCAACACTCCACCCCCGTTCTGGAGGAGTACATTCAAGAACTGTTGGAGAAAAGGGTAATCCGAAGGGTAAAGTCCATCAAATTCCAAGGGAGGCTGTTTTGTGTTCCCAAGAAGGACTCAGAAAAACTCGAGTCATTCTGGACTTGTCGCCACTCAACAAGTTCATTGTGAACTGCAAGTTCAAGATGCTAACACTGCAACACATAAGGACCTTACTGCCCAAGAGGGCATTTATCGTCTCCATAGATTTGTCAGACGCCTATTGGCACGTTCCAATCAATCGTCAACTCTCCCCCTACCTAGGGTTCAAGCTACAGCGAAGACTCTACGCCTTCAGAGCCATGCCATTCGGGCTAAACATAGCCCCAAGGATCTTCACAAAGCTTGCGAGCGTAGCTCTCAAACAATTACGCCTAAAGGGAATCCAGGTGGTAGCCTACCTGGACGACTGGCTAGTGTGGGCAGAATCCAAGACAGAATGTTTGCAAGCTTCCCTACAGGTGATCCAGTTCCTAGAGTATCTAGGCTTCGAGATCAACAGAAAAAAGTCTCGACTTTCTCCATCTCAAAAGTTCCAGTGGTTGGGAATCCACTGGGACCTAGTGTCACACCAACTCTCCATCCCGGCGAAGAAGAGGAAGGAGATAGCTGATTCTGTCAAGAGACTTCTGGATTCCGAAAGGATATCAAGACGCGAACAGGAGAGAGTGCTGGGTTCTCTCCAGTCTGCCTCAGTAACAGACCCGGTGCTAAGAGCACAGCTAAAGGATGCAACCGGAGTTTGGAGAAGTTATGCATCAAACGCGCGGAGAGATCTGATAAGACCAGTTCCGCTTCGTCTACGTACGCTTCTCAGGCCTTGGTCCCAAGTCAGGCAACTAAAGAAGTCGGTACTTCTTCAGCCACCTTCCCCCTCGTTGACTATTCACACAGACGCCTCGAAGGAGGTGTGGGGAGGTCATTCTCATCGGAAGAAGGCCCAAGGGACTTGGTCCAATCTATTCAAGACATTTCACATAAACTTTCTGGAAGCTATGGCAGTACTCCTTACCTTCAAGAGAGTCTCCCCTCGTCGCTCGATCCACATAAGGTTGGTGCTGGACAGTGAGGTGATTGTGAGATGCTTGAATCAACAAGGATCGAGGTCACCACCACTCAACCAGGTGATGTTGGCCATCTTTCGACTGGCGGAAAAGAAGAAGTGGTACCTGTCGGCAGTTCACCTTCAAGGAGTCCATAATGTGACAGCGGACGCTCTATCCAGGTTCGCACCGATAGAGCCGGAATGATCCCTAGACGCAGGATCATTCTCCTTCATCTTGAGTCAAGTCCCAGAACTGCAGATAGACCTCTTTGCGACGAAAGACAACAAGAAGTTACCCCTTTACGTGTCCCCGTACGAGGATCCCTTGGCGCAAGCAGTGGACGCGATGTCCCTCGACTGGAACAGATGGTCCAGGATTTAACTGTTCCCTCCTCACAACCTTCTGTTGAGGGTCCTCAACAAACTGAGATCTTTCAAGGGAGTAGCGGCAATAGTGGCTCACAAGTGGCTGAAAAGCGTGTGGTTCCCTCTGGCATTGGAACTACGGCTGAAGTGTCTACCGTTACCAGATCCAGTTCTGACCCAGCGAGTTCAGAAGTCGACTGTCTGTGCTTCATCACAGAAAACCCGGAACCTGCAGCTCATGATTTTCTCTCCCTAGCGGTGAGAAAACGTTTCGGGATTTCGAAAGACAGTATAGACTTCCTAGAGGAATATAAGTGCAAATCTACTAGAAGGCAATATGAGTCATCTTGGAGGAAATGGGTGGCCTTTGTCAAGGCGAAGAATCCGCAAAAGATCTCGACGGACTTCTGCTTATCTTTCTTCATCCACCTCCATGGTCAAGAGTTAGCAGCCAACACAATATCAACGTGTAAATCTGCTTTGACAAGACCCATTTTATATGCCTTCCAGGTCGACCTCTCTAACGATATTTTTAATAAAATTCCGAAAGCCTGTGCTAGGCTCAGACCATCAGCACCTCCAAAGCCCATTTCATGGTCTTTAGATAAAGTTCTTCATTTTGCTTCGCTGTTGAACAATGAGGAGTGAGCTTTAAAAGATTTGACCCAAAAAGTTATTTTCCTATTTGCACTCGTGTCGGGGGCCAGGGTTAGTGAAATTGTAGCCCTCTCGAGAGAGGAGGGTCGTGTTCAGTTCTTGGATGGGGGAGAACTGAACCTGTTTCCGGATCCTACGTTTCTCGCCAAGAACGAGTTACCCACCAACAGGTGGGGTCCCTGGAGAATCTGCCCTCTGAAAGAAGATGCATCTCTATGTCCAGTGGAATGCCTAAAGGTCTATCTTCGTAGAACTTCAGACTTCAGGGGTGGTCAATTACTCAGGGGAGAAACATCAGGCTCAAATTTATCACTGAAACAACTTAGGGCGAAAATCACCTATTTTATTCGCAGAGCGGATCCAGACACTACACCCGCTGGTCACGATCCGAGGAAAGTTGCCTCATCCTTAAATTTCTTTAATTGTATGGATTTTGAACATCTTCGTTCATACACTGGCTGGAAGTCTTCCAGAGTGTTCTTTCGTCACTATGCGAAGCTGGAGCAACTAAAGAGGTCTGTGGTAGCAGTGGGTTGTGTCGTTAACCCTGCTGTTTAACTCTGCGAGGAACAGTGGATTTAATTGGGACGATTAATTCCGAGGTGAGTGTGTAGTTACGAACTGTTCTACAAACTAAGTGTGAGGGCACTGGGTTGCCCACATTGACTGTTCCACTTTCAAAGGTGAACCTAGCATAAGTGCAGACATGTGTGCCGAGCGTTTCCAACGCTAATATAACTGATTAGTAATACAGACTTTTATAATGTTGATACCTCGGTATGTTAAAAGTGGCGCTAAAGTTTTTCTTTCAGATAAACAAGTTTCTGTTTACTATCATGCTTATGCTTATTTGTTGGTTATCCTCCTCTTATATTTATATAATGGTTGTTTAACCTGTTTTATTTATTGTTTGTCAATAAACTAGTTCTTGTGAACCTTGCGTCTCCTTCACCTGTGTCAATTTATTTGATATAATTTGCATTACGTTCTATGTATATTTATCTGGGATAATTCTAATAGATTGTTCCTTTATGCAAGCATTCTTTGCATTGGTTTATGCTTTCCCTTGGCGGGAGGACTCCATGCCCTGAGGGGACGGTGGCGGATATGCAAGTTTTCCGCCTACTCGGATATAAACCTTTGTCCAATCCAGTATGGAACGGAGAACTGGTCAATATTTCATATTGACTCAGTGGTTCTTTACAAACTATGCTTTACATGATATAGGGTGAGACCACTATATTGGCTTGTCTGTTATTCATACATAGGTATATGTACTCTTTGAGACTTTTCCAGTCTAGTAGGACTCTTCCCTGTAGGGGGCAGGAAGCACTAACATGGTCTATGGTTAGTTGAAAAGATGTATGACGGTAACATCTTAGGTCTCTAGGTCTAGTTGGCCGGGAAATACCTTCGGGGAGTACGGCATGTTTTGAGAATCCACAGATACAGTAATGCTCTGGTATACTTCCATCAGGACGACATGGCTTGAGCCCAAAAAACGGATTTTGAGCGAAGCGAAAAATCTATTTTTGGGTGAGATGGCCATGTCGTCCTGATGGACCTGCCCTTCCCTTTCTTTTAAAGGGCTGTAGGTCCCCTCCCTACATACAGTATCTGTAGCACCTCGTGTATCGCTACAAGGAATACAGATGGCGCAATGCACGCTTACGAAACGGGAGAGGAGAGATACCTTGCGAGCGGCTCTCCTTTCTTTCTCGTTTTCGTTTTCTTGCCAATTGACCCCTTCGAAGTGTTAACTCTGTTCGGGGTGCAGATTGCTATGTGGCGTGTCAAGAATACGTCCTCTGATATTTCGCGATATCCCTGGTTCTTTTATTAGGGATATTCGCTCCAGGAGTTAGAATTCTGGGTACCTTAAGGTAAATTCTCTGGGAATATCGCCGTAGTTATATACCCAAGGAAGCTACCCTTTTGGAACTTCCATCAGGACGACATGGCCATCTCACCCAAAAATAGATTTTTCGTTTCGCTCAAAATCCGTTTATCCAGCCGGTCTGTCGGCCCGTAAGACCACACCCGCCTCCCAAAGTATAAGTCTCCTAAGAAAGTAGTTCGAGGTAAGTACTCCATGTTGGAACAAATCACAAATTTTAAGTAATTTGTATTTTTCCTAACAGTACTTACCTCGAACTACTTTCGGGTTATGGCCCGCCCATCCTTCCCCCGAGTGTCTTACAGGACTTTGATACCATATCTATCATAAACTTACTGGTGACCGAAACCTGGCCACGCGCTCTCACTGACCCGGGTCGCCTCAGGGCGCGTATTCATCCGCTACAGAGGGACCCACTATAGAAAACAGAGATAGGGGAACTACACAAAATTCTGGTCGGTTGGGAGGAGAATCCCAGATACTCATAAAGTAGTTCGAGGTAAGTACTGTTAGGAAAAATACAAATTACTTAAAATTTGTGATTTTTTCTTGATGTGAAATGAAATTTGAGATTTGGACAAGTAACGTAATTTCTTTTGACTTTGATGCCAGAATTAAGTCTTTGTTTTTCAGTTCTGTAGAGAATTGTGTGTTCTGGAAAAATCGTGACAGAAAAAAGGGATTGTTAATAGGTGCTATTTGGCAAAACATGATAGAAAGAAGAGAATTTGAATTCTTACTTAGTTTTGTCCGTTTCTTTTGATTCGCGAGAACAAATAAGTACTGTAACATGAAAAATTTGAGAAATGAAAAAGTTGCCGTAAACTTTTACAGTTTGCGTCAGGGAATAAAGTAAATGTTCGGAATGTATGTCAAAACAGATATGTGTGACAGTAATTTTAAAAGTTGTAGAAGCAGTTAGGAGTTAGTAAATAAGAATGTCGTTTTAGCAATAATCGCCCCTGTCACCACTTGCTATACAACACTGTAGAACTATTTACAAACAATGAGAAATTCAGAAAAAAATATGACCTAATATTTTGTCTTTGTTTTAAAAACATATTAGCCTAACATTCGTTACAAGCATCTGGCTAACGCTCTGATTCGTTAGGACAGAAAGATAGAAAGAGACTACCGATAATTTTAGGAAACGGGATATTCCAAAACACATTTTGGGGATAAATGTAAATATGTAATGAGATAAGTTTTCAAGCAGAAGTATGCTCTTAATCCTTTTACCCCCAGGCTATTTGGAAATTTCCAACCCTTAACCCCCAGGGGTTATTTTTTTTCCCAGCACATTTAGCAGTATATTTTTTTTTAAATTGCTCTACCAGCCTTAATTTTTGTCATAGAGAGGTCAGGTTGGTCTCATTCTCTTGGAAAATGCCTGAATTTTCTCCAAAAATTATCAAAAATATGAAAAAAAAAAATTTTATATCATTTTTTTGCAAGGACGTACCGGTACGTCCATGGGGGTAAAGGGATGAGTTTTGTGAAACGTACCAGTACGCCCTTTGGGGGTAAAAGGGTTAACTTATTAACGTAATTTTTGAGAAATAATGGAATCATGTTATCAGAATAAACTTGGAGTTAAAGCGTAGAATACAAATAGCCATATTAATGCCCATCACTAGTTAATTGATGTCTGATAAGAAGAGTAACAGAAGTTTCATGTCAGGTTGCTAAAAGAAGAAAAAAAAGGGCATATTCTTGTGTCAAACTATAACGAGAAAGGGGATTTTGATGGAAATTAAGTTATTTGGTGAATTAATGATAGAAAGCAGAGTATTTTTATGGTTTTATATCTGTTTAATGACAGTAATAAGAGACTAGTGAATTGCACTTCAGACTCGGTGACTTGTCTAAAAAGCAAAGGAGACTCGTTAATGTGTATGTGTAATTTTCTGTTCTGCTTGGTTTTTTCTGTTTGCACAGTTCATTTGTGCCGTAATGCATGTTTTATGTATAACATGAGGACATAATTTTAAGGTTTTGAGCACAATTTGAATTTTTTTTTTTGCATACCCTAAATCTTAAGCTGTTTCTTTTTTCTGATGTTTTTAGTTATTTCTGCACTCGATAAGTAATGTAAGAATATTACGACACGTGTGGGAAATGAATATCAGTTTCAGTGTGAAAGATAATAGAATCTCAACTGTTATTCGCTAGGATCTTGGGAAATACTATTCTTTGCAAAAGGGTTTGATGAATGAAACAAAATGAGCGTCGGCTAATTTGACCCATGTGAGCCATTGGGTGGGAAGAATCGTGTATGCACGCAATCGTGTTTAAGTCTATGTGAAGCTCGGAGAGTACGCACGTGCAAGAGCGGCAACTATATGTTAGCAGAATAAAAGAAAAAAAGATGGGAATGACTAAGCGAGAAATTAATTCTTTATAACTGATAGTTCAGAGTTTTGGGAGATAACTTAGGGAAAGTTAAGTAAGAAAGAGTCGGTTCTTTGCCAATGATTAGTTTTAGTTATGATATGCTGTCTTGATTAGCTACAGAATCAGTTATTTGCTACCTATTCTTAGAGGAATTAGGCTCTTGCTGAATGTGTTTCTGAGAGAGAGAGAGAGAGAGAGAGAGAGAGAGAGAGAGAGAGAGAGAGAGAGAGAGAGAGAGAGAGAGACTATACTTGGACGTTGAGATGCCCTTAGAGTTTTTGATGTCCCTTGTTGTAAGTGGACATTCCTTTTGTAGATGTTGAGGGATTATTTTGTTTGTTCACCATCTGGTTTGACTGGTGTTCTGTTGTAATACTTTTAGATGTCCTACCTGACCCCAGTTGAGGGGGAGAAAGGAGGCCACATTCTTTATGCTGGCGAAACCTATCTCGGTAGGTGCTGCTTGTTTCACTCAAGCAAGATGCTTTGAGAAAGAGCACCGCCAGAATTTGTGCAATGAATGCAGGGGTGTGGGGAACACTCCAGCAGTGGGAGTGGTTCCGGGTGCCCCAGGCATACCTTACTTAATGCACAGTATAGGCATAGCCCAATGAGTTATACTATAGTCCATTTCTTTTAGCGATGCATATTTGCACTGACTCGCGGCGGTGCCCTTTTAGCTCGGAAAAGTTTCCCGATCGCTGATTGGTTAGAATTATCTTGTCCAACCAATCAGCGGTCTGGAAACTTTTCCGAGCTAAAAGGGCACCGTTGCGAGTCGGTGCAAATATGCATTGCTAAAAGAAATGGACTATAGTACAAATTTTTTTTTTTTTTTTTTTGCATGAATACCTGCAGATGCCTGCAGAAGTGTTCCAAGTGGAGGAACAACACTTTGCTTGATTAGGATACTTTTTGTTAGTATGATACAGTTGGTTAACAGTTTGATGATGATGCGCATTAGATATCGAATAATGTTTCAGTATGTTTAAAGATGTTAAATGATGTTTCGTTATGTTTTAAGATATTAGATGATGTTTCATTATGTTTGATGATGATCTTTTCTTGTGATTTCTTAGCCTATTATGGCCATACTTAATGGTTATTGTTGTCACTGTTTGATAATGACTGTAGTGGATCCAGGTATACTCATGGAATACGAAAGTATCTATGGAGAGTGAATGTTGAGGATATGTGCAGATGTGTTGATTTTCCGAAGGGTTGTTTTTGTGAAAAATTTCTTTTATGTAATTTAGAGTGTTTTGCAAGCAATTGTCATTTCTGGATAGGAACATAGTGACTGTGTTATATATTTGTGTTTACCAGTACTATATCTTAGATCTCTTTCCGACAGAGTCAAATAAATGAGCCAGAGTGTAGGCTTAACATATGAGGGCCTCCAGTATCTTTGTACGATGACTGCATTCACTAATGGACTGTACCCCTAATGTCATGGGGCCTGGGTTTTCCTGGCAGGGGAACGCCCTGGTAATCACCTGTCTTAGCCAGAAGGAGATAGTGTTCTTCGAAACCGGCTTTTTCACTGTACCTGTGGAAACGAAAAGGCTCTTGATACCAGGATGGAGATTAGAAGTCCTCTCCAGGTATCTCCTTATGGCTCTGACAGGACACAACTTCAAGTACTCCGGATTGTCCGAACAAGGAATTGCTGGTATTGAGAAGCCCTCAAACCTGGGATCCCAAACTGCTGGATTCTGGGTCTTCGCCACAAAAGTTGGGACGAACTTGAGGGAAATCTCACGCCAACCCTTCGCGTGTGAGACCTCGTAAGACAGCCCGTGAAACTCACCCACTCTCTTAGCTGATGCCAGTGCCAACAGGAAGACAGTCTTGAGGGTGAGGTCCCTGTCCACTATGTCTTTCAGGGGTTCGAATGGGGGTTCACTTAACATCTTCAGGACCCTCGCCACATCCCAGTGCGGCACCCTGACGGCTTGAGGGGGACATGCTTGTTCGAAGCTCTTGATGAGCATTGAGATATGTCTCGAGGAACCCAGATCGATGCCCTTCAGTAGGAAGACTTGGCCTAAAGCTGCACGGACTCCTTTGATGGCCGGGATAGACATACCGACTACATCCCTGAGATGTACCAGGAAGTCTGCAATGTCCGGAATAGAGGCCCTCAACGGCTTGATGTTTCTGGAGGAGCACCACTTCGTAAAGGTAGTCCACTTAGCCTGGTACACCACTGCCGATGAACGCCTCAGATATCCCGACATCCTTTCGGCCGCTCTAGCTGAATAGCCTTCCTTCCTCAGGAGACGCTCGATAACCTCCATGCGTGAAGGCGGAGGGATCGAGGATTGTCGTGGAACCTTTGGAAGTGGGGTTGCCGCAGCAGGTCTGGCCTGTCTGGAAGAGGCCACGGGGGAAGACACGCTAGTTCTTTTAGGTCGGCGAACCACTCTCTCTCCGGCCACCAGAGCGCTACCAAAGTCATCTTTAGGTTGTGGGCCGTCCTCACCCTGTTGAGCACCTGTCTGAGCAACGCGAAAGGGGGAAAGGCGTATACATCCAGATTGTCCCACCGATGTTGGAAGGTGTCCTCCAACGCCGCTTTTTGTGTCTGGGACAGGAGAACAGAATATGGGGAGTTGTGCATTCAGTCTTGTTGCAAAGAGTTCCATCACTGGCGAACCCCATTTCTGGATGATGAGTTTGGCTACCTCTGAGTGCAGGGTCCACTCGGTTCCCACCACTTGACCCATCCTGCTGAGTCCGTCTGCCAGGACGTTTCTTTTCCCTGGAATGAACCTCGCTGCGATCGTGATCTGTTCTGTCGTGGCCCAATCCAGAAGTTCCAACGTGAGATCGCACAGCTCCCTCGATTTCAATCCTCCCTGCTTCTTTATGTATGCTACTACTGTGGCGTTGTCGCACATCAACGCCACAGTGTTTCCCCATAGAAGGTTGACGAACTGTAGGCATGCCTTTCGAACCGCCCTCATCTCTAGAATGTTTATGTGTTGTGCCTTTTCTTCCTCTGTCCAACTGCCTCTTGCTGACCTTCCGAGGAGATGAGCACCCCATCCGTCCTTGGAAGCGTCTGTGAAGAGAAGCATCTCAGGGGGCTCGGCTGCGAAGGGCATCCTTTTGAGGGTGTTTGTTCGGTCTTGCCACCACACTAGGATTTCTTCCGTTTCCGGGAGAACTGGAACCACCTTGTGGGGGGAATCCGTCTGGTTCCAGAGTCCCTTCAGGTTCCATTGGACGTTCCTGAGCTTGAGTCTCCCCTGGGGAACCAGTTTCTCCAATGACACGAGGTGACCTATTAACCTTTGCCAGTCCTTTGCTCTCCTGGGTTGTCCCGCCAAGAAGGGGGGGAGGGTTTGGTCCAAGTTGGTCAGCCTCTCTTCTGACGGAAAGCCTCTCACTAAACGGGAATCCAGGACCATCCCTAGATAAGTCAACCTGGTGGAGGGTGACAGATGAGACTTCTCCAGGTTGATGGTGATGCCCAGAATCTTGCAGAACTGCAGAAGCTTCGTGCCTTGATCCCTCAAAACTTCCTCTGAGGATGAAAGGAGCAACCAGTCGTCTAGATAACGAATCAGGCGGATGCCCCGTTCGTGAGCCCACACTGAGACTGTCGCGAAGACCTGAGGTGCTGTGGATAGTCCGAAGCAGAAGGACCTGAACTGCAAGGTCTGGGCAACCCACTTCACCCGAAGATACTTCCTGCTGGAGGGGTGAACTGAGATTTGAAAATAAGCGTCCTTGAGGTCTATGGACATCATGAAGGCCCCTTCCCTCAAGGACTCTAGGACCGACTTTGGGGTGTCCATCTTGAAGTCGGTTTTACACACAAACTTGTTGAGAGCCGAGAGGTCTATAACCGGTCTCCAACCTCCCGTTGCTTTCTCCACCAGGAAGAGCCGACTGTAGAAGCCCGGGCCCCGTACCGTTTCCATTGCTCCCTTCACCAACATCGTGGAAACTTCCTCTTGTAAGGCTGTTCTCTTCAAGGGGTCCTTGGGAGCCAACCACTCCGCCCGAATGGCTGGGATCAGGGGCGGAGGTTCTGCCAGAAACGGTAGCCTGTACCCCTCCTTCAACACTGTTACTGTCCGCCCACCTGAGGCTTGGGCAGGAGTAGGGAGCCTCTCTCCCTATCTTCTTCTGGAGGAACGACCTGTACGCCCCCTCCTGAATGCCGAGAAGGAAGTTCTAAAGGAGGCTGGGGCTGATGCTGCTCCCCTACGGGAGGGCTGAGACGGCTGTGACCACGGACCAGCTGGGGAGTCTCTCCTGTGCTGGCTAGACGAGGCTCGAGGAGTAGCAGGACCATCGGACGTGGGCCTCCTGTGGATGGGCCTCCTCGGTGCTTGAGGTCTAGGAACACCCACCTCCTTCCTCTTCAAGACCTTTACCATGATTTCCTCTGCCTCCTTCAGGGGAAAGAGGACGTCTTTCCATAGGGGCAGGCTTCTCAGGGCCCTCGCTTCCCTGTCCGGTATCCTCCTTGACAGCTTGCTCAGGACAGTGTCTCTCCTCCTGAGTACCCAGTTGGCTGATTGGGCTAGGGACTGGTAGGACAAGAACTTTTATGCCCTACCTCCCGAGATAATTAGCTCCTTCAGGGGAGCCTGATTCCCCGGAACTGAAAGGTCGTAGGAGGATTGAACACTTACGAGAGTGGAGGCCCACCAATCTAGCCAAGAGGCGACGTTCGCTAGGTCTTTTGCCATCTCCTTCATCATAGTTGCCTCTGATTGGGGGAAGCAGATTGGGGCTGATGAGGCTCTGTCTTCTGGGGCCCCTTGGCCTAAAACTTTGAGGGAGGGTTCCAACTTGCAGGCCCCTGGACGTTGACCCTCTGGAAGGTAGAATTTACTCTTGGACCTCAGTTCCTGGAGCAACTTCGAGGAGCTCTGAGACTTGGGGGCCTCTGCATTGCCAGACACAATCTTGTTGACGTGAGCTCTACCGAGCCTCACGTCCCTGGCCACTGGAAGAACCAACGGAGCCCTCCGCTGGGCGGGGGCCTCCATTAATCTATTGAGGATAGAGCGCCAGGGATCCTCATCGGAGGGTTCAGGCTCCTCAATACGATGGTGGCGTCTAATGAGGCCTATCACCCTCCTGTAAGCCGAGTCCTCCGCTGGGGCGCCCTCCACGTCGTCATCAATGTCCTCCGTCTGGCGGCCTACTTCACTAGAGGGAATCCCACAGACGGATGCCTCCGCGTAAGGCTCTGGACGCAGGACGGGCATTGACGTGGCGGCGAGGGCCTCCGTCCTCTGTCTGTCTTTAGTCATGGAGGACGCGGCTTCCGTGGGCTTGCCCGACAGAGGAAGCCGTCTCTCTTTCTCCAGGGTCCGTGGTGCCACTTTCGAGGGCACGACGAGGTGGCTCCGTCCGAGGGGGCGACTCCCTCCGCTGGGCGGATTGAGTCGGAACCCTCGCGGTCTTACGCCTGTCGGAAGAGGTCCGCGAGGCCGGGTCCCTCCGTGGTTCTAGCTTGTGGCTGGAGGAGAACCTTCTTGGAGACTTGTCTCTGGGTCGCCAGCCTGAAGTGCTCGGGACCGAAGTAAGGTCCACGAGCTTACTGCGGGGGATGACCACCCATTCGTCCTCTGGTGATCTGCTCCTCCTGAATTTTCTCCTAGGAGACCTGGAGCGCCTCCTCCCATGTCGAGACCTGGAATGTGACCGAGAACGGGAGTGCCTCCTCCGGGATCTCTCACGCTTCCGCCAGGAATTCCTCCGGTTTTCTCCTTCCGAGGAATAGGAGGTTGTAGCAACCGATGAATCGGAGGACTCTTCATAACCCGTCCGAGGGGGCGGGGCCCGGAGAGTGGTCGTTTGAATGGCTTGCTGTCCTACGGAGGGCGCGGGCTGCAGGAACACTTCCGGTACTGACGACGGCGGTGCTGGGGGAGAGCGTGGAAGATCTACGTTGGGGAACCAGGATCCGAGGCCTTCCTCCAACCTCAACGGGGACCTACAGGGCGTCCTAGGAGGGACTCATTCAAGGGGAACCGCCGCCGGTGAGTCTTCCTTCTCTGGGGCGCCTTCAGCTGCGGAGGTACCTGAAAAACAGGCCCATGATGCGGCCGAAGAGACAGGGACAGTTTTACTCCACATGGGATCATCCGAAGAGACGTGACCCGTGTGCACCAGGGCATCGTCTCTAGGACCCCCACTAAACTCACCTTCAGGCCCCCCACTTGGCTGGAAAGATGCTGCTACCCCACTATCATGGATAATAGACTCTTGGGGAAGAACCTCTGGCTTCTTCCCCGCAACGGACTTACCTCGTCCCTTACTCTGGGTAGGGGAAGATGGAAGGGAAACCCTACTCGATGGTCCTTCTGGAGACGTAAAGGGCGAAGAGGTGTTAGCCTTCTTGGGCGACCGCTTGGCAGACTTCTTTTTCTTGGTACTGAATCGTACCTACTGGACCTCACTCCAAGAAACGCACTCCGGACACGTGTTCGACGGAGAACACACTCTACCCCTGCACGACGAGCACAAGGAATGAGGGTCTACCTCCGGCTTAGAAAGAAACGCACCACATGACTTCCCGGATCTAGGCCCAGGACAACAGCGGGGATGCTCCATCACGGACTATCGCAACATCGCAAGACACAGGAACGCAGCGGGAAAGGGTAATAAGGACAAGGATAACACGTGAGAACACAAGGGAAGGATTAGGTTAACACACGGAGACACAAAGGGATAGCACAGGGATACCACGTGGGAACCACGCGGGACATAATGGAGTCGGGGACACAAAGAGTCGCACTGAGATAAGGAGAGCGTCGAGATGACATCACGACGCGACCAGAGAACTTACTGAGGGTCGAGACCCAAGCTAGCACGCTCTCTGACCCGGGACTAGCCTCAGGGCATGTATCCTTCCGCCTGAGGTTAGCCTTCACAGAAAACGGAAGTAGGGTAAACTACACAAAACTCTGGTCTGATGAGAGGAGATTCCTGGTACTCCTAAAAAAGTAGTTCGAGGTAAGTTTCCGTGTTGGAACAAAGCATATATACAAAATTCCTTTAGTCATAATGGCTCAAGGGTTTTCGATAGGATCGAGGTCTGGTGATTTGGCAAGCCAGTCATTCAGGATGATTTCAGGATGCCTTTTAAACCACTCCTGGGCAACAAGGCCTTTATGAATACTGTATAAGAATTGTCAACGACGATAGTTTTTAAGGTATTCCTGCTAAACCGACTAAAATTTTGTGGTAAACCAAGTGCATATTTATAAACCTTATGATAGTGAAACCTATATTATGGATAATCATGTTTACAACCATGCAGATATCCAAAAAAATCCATTTCTAATACCAAGCTGGAAAATATATATTATTGATTATTGAAATGGCCTTCTTCCTCTGAAGCCTCAGTATCTCCTCAGTGGTAAGATGTACAAAAAGACGTTATATTACGAGCTATAATTGATTTTATTAATTTATTTATTTATTTTACCCTTTTAATCCCTATTTAATTTACATCTAGATTTTATTGTATGAAAGTGTTGCGATTTGTATTAAAGGTTAAAATGATACTAAATGGTGTGAGTATACAGATATGATTGAATGATTTTCGTTATATAGTGCTGAATGGCCTTTGATGCCCCAGTGCTTGGCTTAATGCCTAAATCCCATATTCAATTCAACGAGCCTAAATTTTACCAGTATGTTACATAGCTTATTTCATAAGCATCACTTCTAGACAAATATTTCAGACCTTAGTATTATAGATATAGTTATAATTCAAGATAAATACAGAGAAAAACATACCAGTAGCT